>NC_091470.1:13959906-14037406 GCF_036971445.1 Narcine bancroftii | reverse complement strand
CGAGGAGAACAGTGGGCAAAGTACGGATTCTCGGGGTGCGCCTGTGTTGATTTTTTTAATATTAATGTTGTAAGATGGTTCATAATATGAATGATGCTGCCACAAAATACTGAATTTTGTGACTTGTTCATGGCAATAAATTCTAAGGGTTGTCTCAGTCTGGCAGTGGATGAGACCATGGACTGCCAGACTGAGGCCACCCACGAATTAGAATGGGATGGGGAATTGAAATGGGTGGCCACTGGGAAATCCAAGCTATTGTGGCGGACTGAGCCGAGGTGCTTAACAAAGCAGAGTTTATCTAACTCTATGATTCAATGAACACAAAGCTATTGCTGCATCCTTCCTCAGGCTAAAGGTGGACAAAGCACAGAAGACTCTTGGATGCTTTGCTGTTGAAGTGCAGAATGAGAAGGATAAATGCAATTGAGAAACCAATCAGGCATGATACTGCACCTGAAAAGGCTCAGGGGGTTAATTGGCCTACTTCCTCACCTCCTGAAAGATTACTGCCTATTCTTTCCTTGCAGTGTATCTCCTGTTCAGGCTCTATTAAAGCACTAAAAATCCAAGAATCTGTCCTCACACCAAGCAATTGTTCTTGTGGGATAACTACAGCCTATTCAATTGACACAAATCTACAAACAACACAAATCAAATAGGCTTAGGGTCTAGGGATGCCGACTGTGGGATTACGAAATTCATACTTTTGATCTAAAATATGAATTTCTCAAGTTGGCTTCAATTAATTTTGAGCTTAACAGCAACAACGCTATTTTAGTTCAACAGTTATTTAATCTGAACGACCCACTTCCATGCAGTTTTTGTTCCAAGCAGTTATAATCTTTAGACTGCATTTCACAAAGTTTTGGGATAACCTTCTTTGTTTGTGACATCAGCTCAGTTAAAATGTTTGCATGTTTGAAAGATTTTCTTACTTTTTAAAATATTTTTATTAATTTTGATTATAGAGCAGAAAAAACATAAAAGTACAAAAATCAATTGTGTTAAGTTAAATTACAGATTAAATCATTTTCAAAATATGCAGAAATCATAATACATAATCCACAATTCATAAAGATACGAATAATTTTATCCCGATTAAAGGTTTTCGATGAATTCTTTTCTGAAACAACTCTGGTCAGATCTGTGTTGGGGAGTTTGTTGACGACTATCAATGGCAGGATTAGATTGGCCCATTATAATTTTCTCTATCAAACCACCCCACAGAGGAGTCACGTGATGGAGTAGTGGCCGGTCAGGGAATTCCAGCCCTCTCCCGAAAAGTTAACAAAAACACACAAAGCACAAAGGTACAAGATTAAAATTTATAATAAAGTAAAAATAAAGGTGAGAAGAAAATGGCAGCGAAGAGAGAAAAGTCGAAAACAACGGGAAGAAAAGAGGAAGAAAGAATGTCGGAAGAAGGTGGTGAAGGCCTTACGTGTCCGAGGAGGCCTGCCGCGGAGAGAGAAGCCCGCTCCCTCAGGTCAGTGGAAGTCCCGGGCTCGGGACTACAAAAATGGCTCACAGAGCCGAGTAAAAGTGCGCAACCGCGCATGAAAAAAAAACACACTGACGGGAGGGGGGACCAGCTACGGAGTCGATCTCCACAGCTGAGAGAGACACCTGCAGCACAGCAGCAGGAGCAGAACACAGACAATAACGACAACAAGAAAGAAGAGGGTAAAAAGAAAACAAGGGAACAACAGATGGTCAACCCAGAGGAAGAAGAAGAAGAAGAAGAAGAAGAAGAACAGAAAGAAGTGGAAGAAGAAGAGAAAAGCAAAACAATGGATGTATCTTTTTTTAAAGAATATATGGAATCAGTGAAAGAATGGCAATTACAAGAATTTGATGAGATAAAAAGAAGAATTAAGAATGCAGAAGAAAAAATGAATAAAATAGAAATGGCCATGTCAGAGTTAGCAAGAGTGGAAAATATGGAAGAACGAGAAACAATTGTAGAAATGGTAGAGGAGTTAAAAGAGAAATTAGAAGAATCTAATAAAAAAGTTAAAGAGGCACATGAGCTGTTAGCTCAGAAGATAGATATAATAGAAAACTATAATAGAAGAAATAATATAAAGATAGTGGGCCTTAAAGAAGATGAAGAAGGCAAGAATATGAGAGAATTTATAAAAGATTGGATCCCCAGGGTCCGAGGAAGACCAGAATTACAGGAAGAAATGGAAATAGAGAGGGCACATAGAACTTTAGCCTCAAAACCACAACCGCAGCAAAAACCAAGATCTATTTTAGTAAAATCCTTAAGATATACAACAAGAGAAAATATATTGGAGAAAGCAATGAAGAAAGCAAGAGAAGACAAAAAGCCACTGGAATATAAAGGTCAAAAAATTTTCTTCTATCCAGACATAAGTTTTGAACTTCTGAAGAAGAGGAAGGAGTTCAATACAGCAAAAACGATCTTATGGAAAAAAGGATATAAATTTATGTTAAAGTACCCAGCGGTACTTAAAATAGTTATTCCAGGGCAACAAAACAGACTATTCTCGGATCCAGAGGAAGCAAGGAAATTTGCAGAACTACAAAACAAGCAGAGAGATGAAGACATGTAATGAGAGTAAAAATGACCACGAATTATATGTATGTGTGTAAAGGGGTATATGTGTGTATATACATGAATGTATCTGTATTTAGAGGAAAATATATAGAGTATAGACAAGAATTAATAAGGGAGGGAAAGGGAATAGAGGGAATAAGGAGGGAATTAAAAGAGTGACCTTTGTTACATATGAAAATTGAAATCTTTTCTGGGGGGGCTGGGTGGGGAGGAGTTACGGTCACTACAAAATCAGTTGACGTTTGCGAGTGAATTCGCAAATCCAAATGGAGAGGGGAGATGTGGTTGCCCGACAAGGGTTAAAGGGCAACTCAGGAGGGGGAGGGGAGAATGGGGTTAAAGAAGTTTTAAATAGGAGAATAAGGAAAATGTTTGATGTTTCAGAAATGTTGTCTTATAAAGTGTTCAAAACAAGAAAGCAGAAATGGATAAGAAGGAAAGGTGATGATGGAGAAACGGAAAGGGAAGATAAACAAAGTATGAAATGGCTACGCTGAACTATATGACTTTAAATATTAATGGAATACATAACCAAATTAAAAGGAAGAAACTGCTAAATTTACTGAAAAAAGAAAAAATTGATATAGCATTTGTGCAAGAAACACATTTAACTGAATTGGAGCACAAGAAATTAAAGAGAGATTGGGTAGGACACGTAACAGCAGCGTCGTATAATTCAAAAGCAAGAGGAGTAGCTATATTAATTAGTAAAAATGTGGCAATTAAAATAGAAGAGGAAATAATAGATCCAGCAGGGAGATATGTAATGATAAAATGTCAGATATATTCGGAGTTTTGGAATCTACTCAATGTATATTCACCTAACGAAGAAGATCAAAAGTTTATGCAAGATATTTTTTTGAAGATAGCAGATACGCAAGGGAACATATTAATAGGAGGGGATTTCAACCTGAATTTGGATTCAAATATGGACAAAACTGGGAAAAAAATTAACAGAAAGAACAAAGTAACCAAATTTATAATTAAATCGATGGAAGAAATGCAACTTTTGGATATATGGAGGAAGCAACACCCAAATGAAAAGGAATATTCATATTACTCGGGTAGACATAAAACATACTCAAGAATAGACCTATTTTTGTTATCAGCTCGTATGCAAGATAGAGTATGAAAAACAGAATATAAAGCTAGAATATTATCGGACCATTCACCCTTGATATTGACAATAGAGTTAGAGGACATCCCTCCAAGAATGTATAGATGGAGATTAAACTCCATCCTACTTTAAAGGCAGGATTTTAGAGAATTCATTGAAAGACAAATTAAAATGTACTTTGAAATAAATACGGAATCAGTGAAAGATAAGTTCATACTATGGGATGCAATGAAAGCATTCATTAGAGGGCAAATAATAAGTTATGTAACCAAGATGAAGAAGGACTATAATCAGGAAACAGAGCAGTTGGAAAGGGTAATAGTAAATATAGAAAAAGAATTAGCAATGAAGGAAGATACAACTAAAAGAAGAGAATTGGCAGATAAAAAAATAAAATATGAAACACTACAAACTTATAAGGTGGAGAAGAACATAATGAAGACAAAACAGAAATATTATGAATTAGGGGAAAAAACGCACAAAATTCTAGCATGGCAGCTTAAGACAGAACAAGCTAAGAAAATGGTATTGGCATCAAGGAAAAAAGACAAACAAATCACATATAATCCAACGGAGATCAAGGAAAACTTTAGAGAATTCTATGAACAATTATACCAAACTGAAAACGAAGGGAAAGAAGGGAAAATAGATGAATTTTTAACCAAAATTGAACTACCAAAATTATAAATAGAGGAACAAAATAAATTAACAGAACCATTTGAAATAGTAGAAATACAAGAGATAATAAAAAAATTACCAAATAATAAAACACCAGGAGAGGATGGATTCCCAATAGAATTCTATAAAATATTTAAAGATTTATTAATTCCTCCCCTCCTGGAAGTAATCAACCAGACTGATAAAACACAAAGCTTACCAGATTCATGTAAAACAGCAATAATTACAGTAATACTAAAGCAAGGGAAAGATCCACTCGCACCAGCGTCATATAGACCAATATCATTACTTAACACAGATTATAAGATAATAGCTAAACTATTAGCAAACAGATTAGCAGAGTATGTACCGAAAATGGTAAATCTAGACCAAACTGGATTTATTAAAAAAAGACGCACAACAGACAATATTTGTAAATTTATTAACTTAATTCATGCAGTAGAAGGGAGTAAAGCGCCAACAGTAGCAGTTGCTTTAGACGCAGAGAAGGCCTTTGACAGAGTAGAATGGAATTATTTATTCAAAGTATTGCAAAAATTCAGTTTACCAGAGAAGTATATTAATTGGATTAAAGCATTATATAAGGGGCCATTGGCGAAAGTGACAGTAAATGGATATATATCAAAGCAATTTAACTTAAGCAGGTCAACACGGCAGGGATGCCCACTATTACCCTTATTGTTCGCGTTAGCTACCGGCACCACCTACGGCTCCTAGAACGCTTCCACCAGCGTTGTCTCCGCTCCATCCTCAACATCCATTGGAGCGCTTACACCCCTAACGTCGAAGTACTCGAGATGGCAGAGGTCGATAGCATCGAGTCCACGCTGCTGAAGATCCAGCTGCGCTGGATGGGTCACGTCTCCAGAATGGAGGACCATCGCCTTCCAAAGATCCTGTTATATGGCGAGCTCTCCACTGGCCACCGTGACAGAGGTGCACCAAAGAAAAGGTACAAGGACTGCCTAAAGAAATCTCTTGGTGCCTGCCACATTGACCACCGCCAGTGGGCTGATAACGCCTCAAACCGTGCATCTTGGCGCCTCACAGTTTGGCGGGCAGCAACCTCCTTTGAAGAAGACCACAGAGCCCACCTCACGAACAAAAGGCAAAGGAGGAAAAACCCAACACCCAACCCCAACCAACCAATTTTCCCTTGCAACCGCTGCAATCGTGTCTGCCTGTCCCGCATCGGACTTGTCAGCCACAAACGAGCCTGCAGCTGACGTGGACTTTTTACCCCCTCCATAAATCTTCGTCCGCGAAGCCAAGCCAAAGAAGAGAGCTATAGAACCACTAGCAGAATTGATAAGAACAGAAAATAATATAAAAGGGATAAAAATAAAAGACAAGGAATATAAAATCAGTTTATTTGCAGATGATGTTATAGTATACTTAACAGAACCAGAACTATCAATAAAACATCTGGTTAGACAGGGTCTGATCAGGAGCACTCAACATGGATTTGTGGGAGGAAGGTCATGTTTGACCAATCTGATTGAATTTTTTGAAGAGGTGACTAGGAATGTGGATGAGGGTAGCGCAGTGGATGTTGTCTATATGGACTTCAGTCAGGCCTTCGATAAGGTACCACATGGAAGGGTAGTTAAGAAGGTGCAGTCTTTAGGTATAAATTTTGAGATAGTCAAATGGATTGAACATTGGCTGAAAGGGAGAGGCCAGAGAGTGGTAGTGGATAATTGTCTGTCAGGTTGGAGGCCGGTGACCAGTGGTGTGCCTCAAGGATCTGTATTGGGGCCATTGTTGTTCGTTATATACATTAATGATCTAGATGATGGGGTGGTAAATTGGATTAGTAAATATGCAGACGATACTAAGATAGGTGGAATAGTGGATAATGAAGAAGGTTTTCAAGGATTGCAGAGGGATTTGGGCTGCTTAGAAAAGTGGGCTGAAAAATGGCAGATGGAATTTAATGCTGATAAGTGTGAGGTGCTTCATTTTGGTAAGAAGAATCAGAACAGGACATACGTGGTGAATGGGAGAGCATTGATGAATACAGAAGAGCAGAAAGATTTAGGAGTAACGGTACATCGTTCCCTGAAGGTAGAAACTCACGTGAATAGGGTGGTGAAGAAGGCTTTTAGTATGCTGGCCTTTATCAATCATTGCATGGAATATAGGAGTTGGGAGGTGATGTTGAGATTGTATAAGACGTTGGTGCGGCCTAATTTGGAGTTCTGTGTGCAGTTCTGGTCGCCTAATTATAGGAAGGATATAAACAGAGTGGAGAGAGTGCAGAGAAGGTTTACCAGAATGTTACCTGGGTTTAAGCATCTAGAGTATAGGGAGAGATTGGACAGATTAGGTCTTTATTCTTTGGAGCGTAGAAGGTTGAGAGGGGATTTGATAGAAGTATTTAAGATTATGAAAGGGATAGACTGAGTGGATGTGGATAGACTATTTCCGTTAAGAGGAGGAAAGATTAAAACAAGAGGACATGAGTTAAGAATTAAGGGGCAGAGGTTTAGAGGTAAAATGAGGGGGAACTTCTTTACTCAGAGAGTTGTAGACGTGTGGAATGAGCTTCCGGGAGAAATAGTGGCGGCGGAGTCAATTGTATTATTTAAGAAAAGGTTGGACAGGTATATGGATGAGAAGAAGATGGAGGGTTATGGGCATTGTACAGGGAGGTGGGACTAGAGAGGGGTGTTTGGTTCGGTGCGGACTAGAAGGGCCTAATGGCCTGTTTCCGTGCTGTAATTGTTATGTTATGTTAATTATATAAGAAATTGAAGGAATATGGAGAAGTGTCGGGTTACAAGATTAACGTAAATAAAAGTGAAACAATGTCAATGAATAATGCGGATTTCTCAAAATTTAAGAAGGAATCACCATTCAGATGGCAAATGCAAGCAATAAGATACCATGGTATACAAATAAATAAAAATCTCGGCCATCTATATAAACTCAATTATTATCCACTAATGAAAAAAATTACAGGACGATTTAGAGCATTGGAAAGATTTACCATTAACACTAATAGGAAGGATAAACTGTATTAAAATGAACATTTTCCCAAGGGTATTATACCTATTTCAGGCATTGCCAATACACTTGACAGAGAAATTCTTCAAGGAGTTAAAGAAAATAATAAGAAAATTTTTATGGAAAGGGGGGAAACCGAGGATAGCACTAGATAAATTAACAAAATGGTATAAACAAGGAGACTTACAACTGCCAAACTTAAAAAACTATTATAGAGCCGCACAATTAAGATACCTATCAGATTTTTATCAAACAAGGGAAAAGCCAGATTGGACTAGATTAGAATTAAATAAAATAGGGGAAAAGATACCTGAACACATATTATATAAATGGGATGAAAAATTGGTACAACGTAGGAGTTCTCCAGTATTACATCATCTACTCAATATTTGGAAAAAGATTCATGTAGAAAGGAATAAAACAAATTACCAATTACCAAAACTAATATTGATGCAAAATAAGTTACTCCCTTTTACAATAGATAACCTTTCCTTTAGAGAATGGGAGAAAAAAGGGATCAAAAGAATAGAAAATTGTTTTTCAGGAAATAAATTATTATCCTTTGAACAAATGAAAGATAAATACAATATAACTCAAGATACAGTGCTGGCATATTACCAATTGAGATCCTACTTGAAGGACAAATTAGGAAGCAGTTTGAGTTTGCCAGAGGGAAGTAACTTTGAATATGTGATTACAGACACAATGATAATCAAAAAATTTATAACAAATATTATATTAAACTGCAAGAAAAGGAGAATGAGGAAACAAATGGTAAAACTAAACAAAAATGGGAACAAGATTTAAATATAAAGATAAAAAAGGAAACATGGGAGAAATTATGTTCTGGAACGATGAGAAATACAATAAATACGAGGTTACGTATGATACAATATAACTGGATACACAGACTATACATTACACCTCAAAAGTTAAATAAATGGGACCCAACAGTATTTGACAGATGTTTTCGATGTAAAAAAGAAATGGGAACAACAATTCATGCAATCTGGACATGTGAGAAAGTAGAAAAATTTTGGGAAGATCTAAACCAAATATTAAATAAAATTACAGATAACAATATACCAAAAAATCCAGAGATCTTCCTCCTAAGTAACATAAAAAACAAAGAATTTGGAATTGATTTGGATGGTGCACAAAAAAGATTTGTTAAGATAGCTCTAGCCGTAGCAAAAAAATGTATTATGTCAACCTGGAAATTGGAAGATAATTTGAAAATACAACAATGGTATACAGAAATGAATAAATGTATTCCATTAGAAAAAATAACATATAGTTTAAGAAATAATATTGAAATATTTGAACAAATATGGGAGCCTTACATGAAACACAATAGAGAAAACCTACCGGGGACATTCACTACCTAAATTAACGAAAGGAGAAGGAAATGAAAAGAATTGACTCAGTGGAATTTCTTGTTTATTTTTATTGAATGACAACATTGTTTGACTGGTTTAATGTATCTTAGATTTTGTACTTTAAATGGATGGGGGGGAGGTAGGGAGAGTGGGATGGGAGGAGGGAGGGGGGGTAGATAATGACACTGTATATATTTGAAAAGGAAAATGTATGTATCATGGTCAATGTGGTTTATGGTGTGAAAAATAAAAAATTTTTTAAAAAAACCTCACCCCACAGAAATTACACCAATATAAACCTGAATTATCAGAGATGTGTTTTAGATGTAGTGTAAAGAAAGGTTGGTTCCTTTTTACATTTTACCTGGCTTTGCATGAAGGTGAGGCCCTCTGTGACACCCTAACCAAGATCACGGGAGTCACTTTCCCAGCAGACTCAGAGCTTTGCCTTCTGGGGAACTTTACCACAGTGGGTCGGTCGATCATTAACTCATTCTCAAATTAAATTCACAGAAATTGCCTTATGTGTGGCTAGGAATTGCATAGCAGTAACATGGAAGTCTGACTCCCATCTACTCATGGATAGGTGGACTTTGGTGATGAATAGCTGCATCTCACTTGAAATGGTCACCTACAATCTCAGGAGGGGTAGCCTTATTCAGAGCATATAGATACCTCACTGGCACCAATATAGGGTTACCACTGTACAGATTTTAACACTGTAGCATTGTTTGTTGTATCTCCATATGTATACACTGACAATGGGATCCTATTTTTTTTCTTCGTTCTTTCTCTGTTTAATAGGCCAATATAGAGGGGAGTGGGTGGAGGGAGGGGTTCTCTTGATGCTTTGATTTTGGTTTGATTGTTGATTGTTAAATATATTTAAAATGATAAAAAATTTATTTCCTGGATTATCCTCAGAGTTTTTCATTTTAATTGGTTCTGCTAAGTCATAAAGTTTCAATATTCTGTACTTTTAAATAGTTTGCCTAAACTTTTAACGTGGCATATTTTAATCACAGGATCCAATTCAAAATTAGTTTGAATTCATCAAGTAGAAACACAGAAATGCTGGAGGAACTCAGCAGGAAAGGATATAAAACTGACATTTTCAGCTTAAGCCCTTCATCAAGGTTGTATGAATAAAGGCTTGGTCTTGGTTTTGGTTACCTAGTTGTTAAGTATCCTTAAGCTCGTAAATAAACTGGCTCAAAAGAAAAGTTTTGCATTTAGATTTCATTGGACCTGCTATTTCAGAACCCACTCAAGGATTTTCACATGACTACATCCACGATGATGATTAAACAGGCTTCTGCAACAGCCACAGTTGCATGCTGTAAAATTCTGTGAACACCAGTGAGAGGAATGAATTTATTTTTGGTGGCAGACAGAATTTCTGCCAGGGGAACACAGGAACTCCGTGCATATTTCCAGATTCTGTCAACTTTCCCATGAACTATTGTCTTCTTGGAGGATGCAGTTAAGAGCATGAGAAACGAATGGAAGAGAGCACAAAGCCATTCAAACCTGCTCTCTTAACCATATAATCATATAACCACTTACAGCACAGAACAGGCCAGTTCGGCCCTACTAGTCCATGCCGTAGCAAATCCCCACCCTCCTAGTCCCACTGACCAGTACCCTGGTCCATACCCCTCTAGTCCCCTCCTATCCATGTAACGATCCAGTCTTTCCTTAAATGCAACCAATGATCCCGCCTCGACCACGTCTGCCGGAAGCTCATTCCACATCCCTACCACCCTCTGCGTAAAGAAATTTCCCCTCATGTTCCCCTTATAATTTTACCCCTTCAATCTTAAACCATGTCCTCTAGTTTGAATCTCCCCCTTTCTTAATTGAAAAAGCCTATCCACATTTACTCTGTCTGTCCCTTTTAAAATCTTAAACACCTCGATCAAGTCCCCTCTCAATCTTCTACGCTCCAGAGAAAAAAGCCCCAGTCTGCACAACCTTTCCCTGTAACTCAGACCCTGAAATCCTGTCAACATTCTCGTGAACCTTCTCTGCACTCTCTCTATTTTGTTCATATCTTTCCTATAATTTGGTGACCAAAACTGTACACAGTACTCCAAATTTGGCCTCACCAATGCCTTGTACAATTTCATCATAACCTCCCTACTCTTGAATTCAATACTCCGATTTATGAAGGCCAACATTCCAAATGCCTTCTTCACCACACCATCTACCTGAGTATCAGCCTTGAGGGTACTATTTACCACAACTCCTAAATCCCTTCGTTGCTCTGCACTCCTCAATTGTCTACCATTCAATGTATATGACCTATTTAAATTTGCCTTTCCAAAATGTAGCACCTCACATTTATCTGTATTAAATTCCATCAGCCATTTCTCAGCCCACACCTCCAGCCTTCCTAAATCACCTTTTAATCTACGGTAATCTACTTCACTGTCCACAACACCACCAATCTTTGAGTCATCCGCAAACTTGCTTATCCAATTCTCTACCCCTACATCCAGATCGTTAATATATATAACAAATAATAGTGGTCCCAGGACCGAACCCTGAGGAACTCCACTTGGAGTCACCGGCCTCCAATTGGACAAACAATTTTCTATCACTACTCTCTGACACCTTCCATCCAACCACTGCTGAATCCATTTCACTACCTCCTTATTTATACCTAATGCCTCCACCTTTTTTCCTAACCTCCTGTGGGGAACTTTGTCAAAAGTCTTACTGAAGTCCAAATAGACAACATCCACAGCTTTCCCTTCATCAATCATTTTTGTAACCCCCTCGAAGAACTCAATCAGGTTTGTCAAGCATGATCTACCCCTGACAAAACCATGCTGATTACTCCCTATCAATCCCTGTACCTCCAAAAATTTGTAAATAGCATCCCTCAGAACACTTTCCATCAACATGCGCACCACAGACGTCAGACTTACAGGCCTATAATTCCCAGGTTTGCATTTGGACCCTTTCTTAAACAGAGGAACCACATGCGCCACCCTCCAATCCTTTGGTACCACCCCCATGGCCAGTGACATCCTAAATATCTCTGTTAATGGCCCCACTAACTGTCCACTAGCCTCCCTGAGTGTCCTAGGGAATATTTTGTCCGGTCCGGGAGATTTATCCACCTTTATCTTTTTTAACACAGCCATCACTACCTCTTCGGTTATCCCTATATGCTTCATGACCTCCCCACTATTTTTCTTTACTTCAACTGGTTCAACATTTTTTTCCCTAGTGAATACCGAGGCAAAGAAACCATTCAAAATTTCCCCCATTTCCTCAGACTTTTCACTCAGCCTACCCTCGCTATCTATAAGGGGTCCAATTTTATCTCTCACTAATCTTTTACTTTTAATGTACTTACAGAAACCCTTTGGATTTATTTTTACTCTGTCAGCCAAAGCCTCTTCATGCCTTTTTTTGGCCTTTCTAATTTCTTTCTTAAGATTCCTTCCACACTCCTTGTAGCCCTCCTTCAACTTCTCAGCTCCCTGCTCTTTATACCTCTTGTACACCTCCCTTTTTCTCCTAACCAAATTTCCAATATTCCTCGAAAACCAAGCCTCCCTATGATTTCCAGCCTTTCCTTTGATCCACACTGGGACATAACTACTCTGTACCCTCAAAATTTCTTTTTTGAATATCCTCCATTTTTCATTAACATCCTTACCTGAAAATATCCTGTCCCACTCAATACTCCCCAAATCCCTTCTTATTCCTTCGAAATTTGCTCTTTTCCAATCCAGAACCTCAACTTTAGGCCTCTCCTTGCTCTTCCTTAAAACTACCCTAAAACTAACAGAATTATGATCACTAGACCCAATTGGTTCTCCAACATTAATGTCTGCTACCTGACCTAGCTCATTCCCTAACAGGAGATCCTGTATTACACCATCCCGTGTCGGTTCTTCTACTAACTGATTTAGAAAACAATCCTGAACACATTTAACAAACTCCAGCCCATCCAGCCCTCTAACTGTATGGGTATCCCAATCAATGTGTGGGAAGTTTAAAATCTCCAATGATCACTACCCTATGATTTTCACACATATACGTTATCTCCCTACAAATTTGTTCCTCTAATTCCCTTGGCCCATTTGGTGGTCTGTAATACACCCCTATTAGCACCCTCTTGCCTCCTCCACCCCTCAATTCCACCCAAACATGCTCACTGGTCCATACCATCCTGCCACCTCACGGCAGTAATGTCCTTCCTAACAAGCAGAGCAACTCCTCCTCCTTTTTTACCCCCTGATCTATTACATCTAAAACAAATGTTTACTTTAATGAAATCATGATTCAGGTTCTATACTAAACTAATTTTCATGCCCACCAAAAGTCCTTCATTATTTTAGGGCCCAAAAACTTATATTGTCAACTGAGCACCATGACTCTTTAAATCCAAAGTCTCCCGATACTAAGAGAGAAGAAATATCCCCTCATCTGAATAACTGTTCATTTATCCAACGACTATGATCCAAGGTTTCATTCCCTCCAGCCAGAGAAGCATCCTATCACATTCCGAGATCACTAAGCTCTCTTTAAATTTTATACACTTAAATTCCTTTTCTTTGGCTTGGCTTCGCGGACGAAGATTTATGGAGGGGGTAAAAAGTCCACGTCAGCTGCAGGCTCGTTTGTGGCTGACAAGTCCGATGCGGGACAGGCAGACACGATTGCAGCGGTTGCAGGGGAAAATTGGATGGTTGGGGTTGGGTGTTGGGTTTTTCCTCCTTTGCCTTTTGTCAGTGAGGTGGGCTCTGCGGTCTTCTTCAAAGGAGGTTGCTGCCCGCCAAACTGTGAGGCGCCAAGATGCACGGTTTGAGGCGTTATCAGCCCACTGGCGGTGGTCAATGTGGCAGGCACCAAGAGATTTCTTTAGGCAGTCCTTGTACCTTTTCTTTGGTGCACCTCTGTCACGGTGGCCAGTGGAGAGCTCGCCATATAACACGATCTTGGGAAGGCGATGATCCTCCATTCTGGAGACGTGACCCACCCAGCGCAGCTGGATCTTCAGCAGCGTGGACTCGATGCTGTCGACCTCTGCCATCTCGAGTACTTCGACGTTAGGGATGTAAGCGCTCCAATGGATGTTGAGGATGGAGCGGAGACAACGCTGGTGGAAGCGTTCTAGGAGCCGTAGGTGGTGCCGGTAGAGGACCCATGATTCGGAGCCGAACAGGAGTGTGGGTATGACAACGGCTCTGTATACGCTTATCTTTGTGAGGTTTTTCAGTTGGTTGTTTTTCCAGACTCTTTTGTGTAGTCTTCCAAAGGCGCTATTTGCCTTGGCGAGTCTGTTGTCTATCTCATTGTCGATCCTTGCATCTGATGAAATGGTGCAGCCGAGATAGGTAAACTGGTTGACCGTTTTGAGTTTTGTGTGCCCGATGGAGATGTGGGGGGGCTGGTAGTCATGGTGGGGAGCTGGCTGATGGAGGACCTCAGTTTTCTTCAGGCTGACTTCCAGGCCAAACATTTTGGCAGTTTCCGCAAAGCAGGACGTCAAGCGCTGAAGAGCTGGCTCTGAATGGGCAACTAAAGCGGCATCGTCTGCAAAGAGTAGTTCACGGACAAGTTGCTCTTGTGTCTTGGTGTGAGCTTGCAGGCGCCTCAGATTGAAGAGACTGCCATCCGTGCGGTACCGGATGTAAACAGCGTCTTCATTGTTGGGGTCTTTCATGGCTTGGTTCAGCATCATGCTGAAGAAGATTGAAAAGAGGGTTGGTGCGAGAACACAGCCTTGCTTCACGCCATTGTTAATGGAGAAGGGTTCAGAGAGCTCATTGCTGTATCTGACCCGACCTTGTTGGTTTTCGTGCAGTTGGATAATCATGTTGAGGAACTTTGGGGGACATCCGATGCGCTCTAGTATTTGCCAAAGCCCTTTCCTGCTCACGGTGTCGAAGGCTTTGGTGATTTAAACTCTACAGAAACTCCATTCTATGCAATGTCTTCTCATAGGACAGTCTTTTTTAAAAAGAGAAATCAATGAATCTTTCAAGTGCTGCCCCACTACGGCCTGTCAGTCACCACCCCTTCCCCCACTCTCAGCAGTAATTTTCAACTCCGCCTCCTCCCCCCTCCCCCCCCCCCCAGCAACTTGCCGCTTCCGCCAACGGGGGTGGGGAGGGGTGCCGTCATGATCGGGGGGGGGGGGGTGTTGCTGCCATGACATGCTGCTCTGGTTTGCAGCGACAGCTCAATGCAGGAGCAATGGTCATTTTCCTTACCCATAATCCCCCACACTGCTGGTGCATTGAGCCGTCGCTGCAAACCAGAACGGCACGTCACGGCAACAACCCCTCACTGCACTTCCTCCCCCATTCACGGCAGCGGCACAGTGAGGCAGCACCACAACAGCATCGTGCATTGAGCCAGCCAAAGGTTCCCTGTGACGCATGAACGCAAGCGCTGATGTCACCAGAGTAACCAGGTGAGCCATTTCCTCTTTCAAATCGCCAGAGGAGGACACCCAGGTAAATTTTATTGGGTTCCCTGACCACCTCTGAAAGTAGGTGTGGGACCTGGTTGGACCCATGTACCTGGGTCATCAACGGAGCAAAGTGCCCAGTTAACCCCATTTAAAGGGGTTAGTGATGAACAAGCTCAATTCAGTAAAAGTTAATTTAATGTTTCTCCATCTTCCTCTGTGAAACTGCAAATCTGAAATGATCTTTGTATTCAGCTTGAAGTTGTCTATAATAATCTCCATTTTTTTCCCAATGTAATCAGTTTTTGTTTCCAGGATGCAAATACCAGAGGCCATAGATTTAAAGTGAAGGGGGAACTTAAGAGATTTATGAGGAAAGTTTTCATTAAAACACTAGAAAGTCCAGCCAGTGGAGGGGTGGAAGCAAATACAAGAGCAACATTTAAGAGGCTTTCAGTCTGGCACCTAAACAGTTTGGGATGGAGGGATATGTTCAGGCAGATAGGATTAGTTTAATTTGGAATCATGGTCTGCAGAAAGAGTGGGTTGTATGTTTTATCATTGTTATGTATGATGTTTTGCAGGCGGCTCAGATTGAAGAGACTGCCATCCGTGCGGTACCGGATGTAAACAGCGTCTTCTTTGTTGAGGTCTTTCATGGCTTGGTTCAGCATCATGCTGAAGAAGATTGAAAAGAGGGTTGGTGCGAGAACACAGCTTGCTGAGGCGCCTGCAAGCTCACACCAAGACACAAGAGAAACTTGTCCGTGAACTACTCTTTGCAGACGATGCCGCTTTAGTTGCCCATTCAGAGCCAGCTCTTCAGCGCTTGACGTCCTGTTTTGCGGAAACTGCCAAAATGTTTGGCCTGGAAGTCAGCCTGAAGAAAACGGAGGTCCTCCATCAGCCAGCTCCCCACCATGACTACCGGCCCCCCCACATCTCCATCGGGCACACAAAACTCAAAATGGTCAACCAGTTTACCTATCTCGACTGCACCATTTCATCAGATGCAAGGATCGACAAAGAGATAGACAACGGACTCGCCAGGGCAAATAGCGCCTTTGGAAGACTACACAAAAGAGTCTGGAAAAACAACCAACTGAAAAACCTCACAAAGATAAGCGTACACAGAGCCGTTGTCATACCCACACTCCTGTTTGGCTCCGAATCATGGGTCCTCTACTGGCATCACCTACGGCTCCTAGAATGCTTCCACCAGCGTTGTCTCCGCTCCATCCTCAACATTCATTGGAGTGACTTCATCCCTAACATCGAAGTACTCGAGATGGCAGAGACCGACAGCATCGAGTCCACGCTGCTGAAGATCCAGCTGCGCTGGGTGGGTCACGTCTCCAGAATGGAGGACCATCGCCTTCCCAAGATCGTGTTATATGGCGAGCTCTCCACTGGCCACCGTGACAGAGGTGCACCAAAGAAGAGGTACAAGGACTGCCTAAAGAAATCTCTTGGTGCCTGCCACATTGACCACCGCCAGTGGGCTGATATCGCCTCAAACCGTGCATCTTGGCGCCTCACAGTTCGGCGGGCAGCAACCTCCTTTGAAGAAGACCGCAGAGCCCACCTCACTGACAAAAGGCAAAGGAGGAAAAACCCAACACCCAACCCCAACCAACCAATTTTCCCCTGCAACCGCTGCAACCGTGTTTGCCTGTCCCGCATCGGACTTGTCAGCCACAATCGAGCCTGCAGCTGACGTGGACTTTTACCCCCTCCATAAATCTTCGTCCGCGAAGCCAAGCCAAAGAAAATGTATGATGTTTATCCCATATTTGAAAGAAAAATAGTGAGTTACTTGGTAGGAAGGGTTTAGTACTTATTTTTGGTAGGAATAGAACATAGAATAGCACAGTACAGGCCTCTTGTGTCGACTTACATATTCCTTAAAAAAATACTAAACCCTACCCAAAAACAGTCTATTTTTCTTCTATGCATGTGCTTGTCTAAGAGTCTCTTAAATGCCCCTAATGTTTCCGCCTGCACCTCCATCCTTGGCAAGGCCCCCCAACAACTCTCTGGATAAAAAAAACTTCTCAATGTCTCTCGTCAACTTCCCTCCCTCCACTTTGTACCCAAGTTCTCTGGTGTTTGCTATTCCTGCCTTGGGAAAAAGGCGCTGGCCGTCCACCTTATCTATGCCTCTCAGAATATTGTAGACCTTTATTAAGGCTCCTCTCATCCTTTTACACTCCAAAGAGAAAAGTCCCAGCTCTGCTAATCTTGTCCCATAAGACTTACTTTCCAATCCAGGCAACATCCTGGTAAATCTCCTCTGCACCCTCTCCCTAGCTTCCAGATCCTTCCTATAATGAAATGACCAGAACTGAAGAGAATAGTCTAAGTGTGGCCTTACCAGAGATTTGCAGTGTGGCAACATGACTTCTCGACTCTAATCCCCCTATTATGAAGCCCAACATCCCATAGGCCTCCTTAACTATCCTATCAACCTGTGTGGCGAGCTTGAGGGATGTATGGATTTGGACCCCAAGGTCCCTCTGTCCATCCACATTAACCCTGTACTCAGCCTTCTGGTTTGTCCTTCCAAAATGCATCACCTCACACTTATCTGGATTGAACTCCATCTGTCAGTTTTTGCCCAACTTTGCATCCGGTCTATATCATTTTGTATGACAACCTTCAGCTCCATCCACAACTCCTCCAACCTTCGTATCATCCTTTGGCCTCTTCATCTAGGTCATTTGTAGAATTATATAGGTTAGCACCACATTGAGAGCTGAAGGGTCTGTACTGTATTGCAATGTTCTATGTTCTTTCCTATGATTTGGAGGTCGCAATGTGTTAAAGAACTGGACATCTGATTTCAGTCTTTTTGAATCTGCTGTAAATAGCCGTTGACTTATGCCTTTTACGGTCCATTCAGAAAGAGGTTCTGCCAAGAACAAGGGAGTGAAGTGCCACTTGCTATGCTTTTGGTGGACAAGGGAGGGACATCTGCCAAGACAGTGCTGTCATTTCATCATTTCATTAGAACAAGATAGGCATGGCAAACAAGGGCAACATGCTGTCTGGAGTAAAGAGGCATGAGCAAACTTTAATGCCATGAGCATGAAGATTTAAGGGGTGAACAACATGACTGAACAACATGAAGCTCTTCAGAAAAGAATGAATATGTTTGTACTCTAGTTAGTGGTTGGAACATGGAATTCAACATGACATTGGGTATTTGAGAGAAATACAGGTACAACGAAGAGGAAAATGGATGAAGACAGGAAGTAAATGGAAGGACGAGTGAAGAAGGTGACTGATGTAAAATTGGTGGTGGGTCACGTGGCACATTAGACCAGAAGGCCCCAAGTAATTTATGGGGAAGGACTGAAGGTCTTGGGAAAACCTGATCAAAGAAGAAAGCAAACCTGGATAAACATAGAAGATAGGAGCAGGAGTAGGTCATTCGACCCTTCGAGCCTGCTCCGCCATTCAACGAGATCATGGCTGATCTTAAAGTTCAGTACCCCGTCCCCGCCTTCTCTCCGTAACCTTTAATACCCTTATACTGAAGAAATAGATCTAATTCCCTCTTAAATAGGTTTAATGAACCTGCCTCTACTGCCCTCTGTGGCAATGAATTCCACAGATTCACCACCCTCTGGGTCAAGAAATTCCTCCTCATCTCGGTCCTAAATGGTTTGCCTATTATCGTCAAACCATGACCCCGGGTTCTGGATTTTCCCATCCTTGGAAACATCCCATCTGCATCCATTCTGTCCAGTCCTGCCAGAATTTTATAGGTCTCTATGAGATCCCCTCTCAATCTTCTAAACTCCAGGAGTACAATCCCAATTTGCGCAATCTTTCCTCCTAAGTCATTCCTGCCATTCCAGGTATCAGCCTGGTGAATCGCCTCTGCACTCCCTCCATTGCAAGGACATCCTTCCTTAGATAAGGTGACCAAAACTGCACACAATACTCCAGGTGGGGTCTCACCAAGGCCCTGTACAGCTGCAGTAAGGTATCCTTGTTCCTAGACTCAAGCCCTCTTGATATGAAGGCCAACATACCATTTGTCTTTTTAACCGCCTGCTGTACCTGCATGCTCGCCTTCAGAGACTGATGTACAAGTACCCCTAGGTCTCTCTGCACTTCCCCATCTCCCAATCTATTGCCATTCAAATAGTAATCTGCCCTCCGGTTTGTATGACCAAAGTGGATAACCTCACATTGATCCACTTGATGATTGCTGAATATTCTCACACAAAAAACAAAATCACTGCACGTGAAATTTATATAAGTGGCAGCATTATGGCTTCTTGAGCAGCAGCCATATGTGCAATAGAGGAAGAATTCAAGTACCTTCAAGTTCTTGGAAGTCCACATATTGGAGGATCTCTCCTGGAGCCAGCACATTGAGACAACCGTGAAGAAAGCAGACCGACAACCATATTTTCTGAGGAGATTTGGCATGTGAGCGAATAGAAGCCTAACAGCCTGAATACGCCAGAGATCGTCTGTGTCAGTGCTTGGAAGGGAGACTGCCTAGGAATGGCCAGGTGCTGTAGATTTCTGGGAGGGGTGATGGACAAAGTGATGACTTTCTGTCTGCCTTAAGGTGGATTAAGTCAAAGAATTTCATGCATGTTACGTTCCAAATGTAGTATTAAGTGACTATAATGAAACCCTTACCCTTTTTACCTTTATCAAACGTTGACAAGTGCCCTGTTGAAAGTAGACTGACTGGTTGCATCAACACCTGGTTTGGAAATTCAAGTGCCCAAGAACGCAGAGGCTGTAGAAAGTGGCAAACCTAGCCAGGCACTGACCTTCCGTTCATTGTAGACATCTATGTGAGACGCTGCCTCAAGAAGGCAGCCAAAGTTGTCAAGGACTCCCATCACCCTGCTCACAACCTCTCCTCGCTGCTCCCATCTGACAGAAGGTGCAGAAGCCTGAAGACCAACACCTAGTAGGCTGTTGAACCTCACCACATACCTCTCACCCTAACCATAAACTATCCCAGATTTTTTTTTAAGTCCACCCTGTTGAAATGCCACTTTGTTTTTCTTGCACTAATTGCCACTGTGAATATTGATGTCTCCCTTGGTATTTATTTTCCTGTCTTGCATTTGTGGTCATTTAAATCTTCACTATTGTATCTGTAAGCAGGCTTAAGTACCTGTTTGGCTGCAGCAAGTAAGATTTTCATTGAATCGGTACATTGTACTTATATGACAATAAACTCACATTGAATTATCAAGCTGCTTTGGAGCAGAATTTCAAAGATGCATATCCTCATTAACAAGGCATGATTAAAATCCAGCTGCCAATCAGAAGTTAGTCAACATTTTCAAGGTGATTGTTAATTAAAGCCAATTACCGTTTTAGAATCAGAATCAGGATTTATTATCATGAACATGTCATGAAGTTCAGTGCTTTGCGGCCAATGGAGGGCTGTGCTCAACTTTCTGGGAGGATTTAATGGAGATTGAAAGAAGGAATTAAAAGCAGAGTAAAACAGATATGGAAGCATGTTTTAATCAGCAATAGGCAGTAAATCCCAAACAGATTCTTCTTACCTTTTCAATTTCTTGTAAATAAAGCAGAGCTATGTCACCAGCTTTCTCATAACAAGTAATTATTTCTTGTTCAGGATCCAGCTGCAGATCATTTTGAGATGATTCTGATGTTAACACCTTCTCTAGACACAGACCTACAGAAGAAAACAAAAATGCATAATTAGATGTGCCTATTTATAAACTAAACTGAATATGAATCACGCAAAGACACAATAAATAAACTAAACCAAGATGAATTCAATACCACGACCCCAGTTCTGATTGTTAACCTGTAGTGCGCATATTCGCACTGCATAAGGGAACTGTAGCTACAATAGAGATTGGGGATTCATTGGTTAGACAAGTGGATAGGAGGTTTGCTGGAAGAGATCAAAGCTCCCGGTTGGTATGTTGCCTCCCAGGTGCCAGGGTCAGGGACGTCTCTGATCGAGTACACAGTATTCTGGAGGGGGAGGGCGAGCACATGGAGAGCAATAGAAGTAGGGGTGAGGTCCTGAAGGAAGAATATAGGGAGATGGGGAAGCAGAACCTCAACGGTGGTAATCTCAGGATTGCCGCCTTTGCCATGCGCCAAAGAGGGTAGGAACAGGAAGATGTGGTGGATGAAGGCGTGACTGAAGAGTTGGTGCAGGGGTTCAGATCATTGGGACTTCTTCTGGGGAAGGTCTGACCTCTACAAAAAGGATGAACCGGAGGGGACCAATATTCTGGCGGGCAGGTTTGCTAGATCTGTTGGGAAGAATTTAAACTGGTTCAGCGGGGAGGTGGGAATCAGAATGAGAGTGCAGAGGTTAGGTTAGAAGCACAACTAGATTTGAAGGGAGAGAAGAATCAGATTGTTAAAATTAGTGAAGGAGAGGTGTCGTAAAAGTGGGAGTCTCTCAAGTGTATATATTTCAATGCAAGGAGAATGGCACGTAAGGTCGATATTGAAGCCATCAGTGAAACTTGGTTGCAGGAGGGGCATGGCTGGCAGCTAAATGTTCCAGGATTCCGATGTTTTAGGTGTGATAGAACAGGGGGGGCTAAAAGGTGGAGGTGTCACATTGCTTGTTAGAGAAAATATTACAGCAGTGCTATGGCAGGGTAGATCGGAGGGCTCATCCAGTGAGGCTATTTGGGTGGAAGTGAGGAATGGGAAAGGCATGAAAACACTAATGGGGATGTAAATAGACCCCTTGATGGACAGAGGGAATTAGAGGAGATAGCATTTATGTGTAGTAAACATAAGGTGGTGATTGGAGGTGATTTTAACTTTCCACACGTTGACTGGGATGCCCGAGGGATTCATCTTCGTGGTCACTCAACAGAACATTTATTCCTTACAATTCTTTCTTTTTCAATCTTTGTATTGGTTTTAATGTAGGTACATATAGTAATAATAATAATAAAGTAAGTTAATATCAAGTTACAAGTAATGACAAACAAGGTACATATTAACCCATAATATTAAATGGTTAAAAAGTAATAGAAAAAAAAATTCTAAACTAATAATCAAACCCCACCCTATGAGGGTTGCGGGCCAAGTTAACAAGTGCACTACTAATGGAAAAATCCCTTACAATTATAAAAAAAATTCCCCTCCTTGCCATAATATTCCTTTTCATTCAAGGCTGCACCCTAACTGCATGAATTACCTCTGGGAGGGGCAGGAGGAGAGGGAGAGGGGAGGGGGAAGAGAGAGTGGGAAGAGGGAATCGGAGGGAAGGAGGGTAAGCTAACCTACAGATGGTACAAACTTCTGCAACACACCTTCAGCGGTGGAATGAGTGAGGAGAGTTAAACAGGAAAGTCTACGGAAGGGAAGGGTAACCAATGTTTTGGGAGTGGGCCCTTCGTCACGTATAAGCAAAAGCAGACAGGCCCATGAATAAAAAGGTGGGAGGGAGGGGGAAGAAGAGAGTCGGTTTACATTTCTTTCTTTGTTTTATATTTCTTTTTTTTTTGCATACATTTATTTCTTCTTGAGTACAGTTTAGAGTTACCAGTAATTAGAAATTCTGTTTGGCCCACAGGAAAAAGAATCTCAGGGTTGCAAGTGATGTCATGTATATACTCTGACAATAACTTTGAATTCAGCTTTGAAGGTACATCAACTCTTATGCATTTTAATATACACATTGGTAGAAAGAATAAGATGACATAGACAAACTGGCAGAGTATTAAAGAAAATACTTGAAGAGATGGACCTCTAGTCCTTAAAAGCTGTGCACGGAGGAAGTCCGATTAAGAAAGCACATGATTGTGGGATTCATAAAGACACAGAGTGCAGAGGAACGGAAGCTATGATGAACCTGCAAGGAACAGCTGGTAGAGTGCGTGCTCACAGTTCTAGTAGCCCAGATTCGATTCAGATCTCAGGTTCTGTAAACGTGGAGTTTGCATTTTCCCCATGAGACATGGAGGAATTTCTTCAGCCAGAGGATGGTGAATCTGTGGAATTTGCTGCCACAGGTGGTTGCAGAGGCCAAGTCACTGGGTGTATTTAAGTCAGAAATTGATAAGTTGTTGATTAGCCTGGGCTAATCGGGAGAAGGCCAGGGAGTGGAGCTGAGTGAGAGAATCGATCAGCTCATGATGGAATGGTGGGGCAGACTTGATCGGCTGAATAGTCTATTTCTGCTCCTCATGGTCTTGTATAGTTTCCTCCAACATTGTGCAGGTTGGTAGGTGATTGCTCATTGTAAATTGCCTAGTGGTGGAATTTACAGAGATTTGATAAGGATGCGATCAGTGTAAAATGGGTGTGAGAACTGAAGGGCCTGTTTCTATGTGGAATGATTCCATGACACAATGAAATGCTGCACCCAATTCTGGTCACCATACTCTAGGAGTGATATACAAAGCCCTCGAAAGGTTGCTGAAGGGAACTTTCAGAATGGTTCACGGGATGAGAGATTTCAGTTATTCGGTTAAACTCAGGATGCTGGGGTTCTCCTTGGGTAAAAGCTGAGAGGATACTTGATAGATATGTAATATCTCAACAAATTCAGACCTCATGATCAAAGGGAAGACCTTTCATCAGGTCTTCAACCTGAAACGTTCATTCTACTTCTCTTTCCATAGATGCTGCCTGAAGAATTCTCAGCATTTTCTCTTTTTCTTTCAGATTTCCAGCATCTGGTACATCCAGGACTTTCATCACCACAGAAATAACATTTTGGACAAGATATGGGGGGGGGGGGGGGGGGGGGTAGAAATTAGATAGAATATTACAGCACAGCATAGGCCCTTCTGCCCACAATGTTGTTCTAACCTACACTACAAACTAACCCTTTCCTACCTCGCACCCATAACCCTGTATTTTTCTTATAAAACCCCCCAGAGGATTGTGAACTCAGTCTGCAACATCATGGGCACCAGACTTCACTCCATTGAGGACATCTACAAGAGGCGATGTCTTCAGAAAGCAGCCTCTATCCTCAAAGGCCCTCACCCCCCAGGCCATGCCCTCTTCACGCTGCTACCATCGGAAAAGAGATACAGGAGCCTGAAGATGACCACTCAGCAGCACAAGGACAGCTTTGTCCCCTCTGTCATCAGATTCCAGAATGATCAATGAACCAAAGACATTGCCTTTGTCTTTTTCTTTTGCCTGCACTATTTTATTTATTTTAATATGTGCTTTATATAAATGTTTAATCAGTGATGCTGCCACAAAACAATGAATTTTGTGCTGAGGCTTTACAAAATTGGTCAGACCACATTTGGAGCATTGTGAGCAGTTTTGGGTCCCATAGCTAAGAAAATATATGCTGGCATTGGAGAGGGTCCAGAAGGTTTACAAGAATGATCCTGGGGATGAGGGGGTTAACATACGTGGAGCTCTGGGCCTGGAATGTAGAAGGATGAATGGGGGAATCTCATTGAAACATTCCAAACATTGGAAGGGCTGCATAGAGTGGATGTGGAGATGTTTCCAGCATTGGTAGTCTAGGGCCAGAGGCTCAGAATAAAAGGATGGTCCTTTGGAACAGGGATGAGGGCAAGTTTCTTCAGCCAGAGGGTGGTGAATCTGTGGGATTTGTTGCCACAGGCAGCTGTAGAACCCAAGTCCTTCAAGTTAATTTATTATCATCAAATTATACAAGAACAACCTGACGAACCAGATTTCGGTGCAAAAATATGCGAAGACACATCCAGACATAACACAGGTCCTTGAGTATATTTAAAGCAGAGATTGATGAGTGAGGGCCTCAAAGGTTATGGAGTGAAGGCAGGAGAACGAGGTTGAGAGAGAAAATACATCAGCCATGATTTGAATGGTAGAGCAGACTCAATGGGCTGAATGGTCTAATTCTACTCCCAAGTCTTATGGAGTTATTGTTTAAATTTGTTCGTTAAGTTGGAAAATAAACAAAATCACTCGATATGAGTATTGAATTGTAATAAATAGCATTAAAAGTGCACAAGACTGATTATAAAGAAAAATTTTCTAACAGTGGAGAGAGAGAGAGAGAGAGAGAGAGAGAGAGAGAGAGAGAGAGAGAGAGAGAGAGAGAGAGAGAGAGAGAGGGGGAATTAGTTCTGAGGACACAAGAGACTGCAGACACTGAAAACTGATGCATAAAGCACCCTGATGGAGGAACTCAGCAGGTCAAGCAGCGTCAATGAGAGAAAAAAGTTACCTGTTCTGACTGGAACCCTTCATCAAGACTCAAGAGTCTTGATGAAGGGTTCCAGCCAGAAAATTTGACTATTTTATTTCTCCCACTGATGCCGCTCGATCCACTGAGTTCCTCCGACACTATTTTTTGCTCAATGAATTAGTTCGGCATTCATAGGAACATATGTAAGTATGTTGGACTTTTCAATTGAATTGATTTTTTGGGTGCCCACATTGGGGCGATCGTAGCCCTGGGACGGCTCGTAAACAATGATGAGGCTTCAACTGGCCAAAGGAAGGATGCCACAATCTAGGAATGGGTGGGGAGAAGATTTAATTGAATGCTACCAAAGTTCAGGGCAGGGACAAAAGATGTTTGGATTGTTCTAGGTGCAGAGAAGGTTAAGGAGTGATTTAATAAAAGGCCCTCAAAATTCTAAGGAGAAACTATATCCAGAAGGATCAGTTACCAAGGAAACAGACTAACCGATGATTGGCAAATGAGGCAGAGGTAACAGAAGGAAATATTATTTTACCATAGCTGTATATTATGATCTAGTAGACATTGTCTCAAAGGATAGTGAAAGCAGATTCAGAAGTCGCTTTAAAGAGAGAACTAGTTAAATAGCTTGAAGGGGGAAAAATAAATTTCATGGCTGGGTGGGAGCAATCTACTGTGATCGCTCTAACAAAGACACATGTTCTCCTTGGCTGCCTCATTCCACAATTCCACTTACTGGGGCCAGCTGTCAGACCCAGATGACACAGGCCATGTAGCACCAGCTTGTCCACGACTCCCAAAATCTGCCTAAGTTTGAAGCGAGCACAACTGCACAACAGATTGCATTGGATCTACTTTGCAGTGCAAATAAGTCGAATTCAAAGCAACACAGCCCCACAGGTTGACAAAGCCATTTATGGTGAGAACAGCTTTGATAAACAAATGCATTGCAAGACACCCCTTCCAACGTTTCTGCTCAGGAGTTGCCATAGATACAGAGCTGTTAACTACCACAAATTATTTTAACTTTTGGGAATTTCATAAGGGCAAATTTCCGTTATCCAAACTTGAGGGTGTCATTTGCACACCTCAAAAGGAAAGGGGTCTAATGTAGAGTCCTGGGGAGCCCTACTGAACAATCAGGTTCTAGTCAGTAATATTTTTGTCAACCATTACCCTTTGCTTTCTGCCCAAGTTAATTTTAATCCAATTTGCTAATTTCATGACCTTTCACTTTCATGATCAATGTTGCCATCTGAGACCATCACAAATGCCTTGCTATAATAAATGTACATGACATCAAATGTTCTATATTCATATTTCAAGATTCATGATTCCTTTATTGAAATCAAATAGCATAGAACATGTAATATTACACAATAGTTCCTTCTGCTTGCTGCATGGCAGACAAAAAGTCACCAATAGTGTCACCCGGTGCCTCTTGCAGTAAGAGAGAGAGAGAGACAGAGAGAGAGAGAGAAGCAAAAGATAATCCATTCAGAATCACTGAGTATTCGTGGATTTGCCTCCAGTGCAACCACAGCCTCTGCAGCCCCACAGTCTCCTGCTCAATTCACTGGCAATCCGAGCTCCAGATTCAAATCTCCGACACCATCAGAAAGCCTTCAGTGCCCAAAGCCCTTTGGGAGACCTTCTTGTACATTTCAAGCGAGTTCCCTTAACAAATCCATGCTGACTGCCCTTGTTTAATCTTTCTGAAGCAAAAATTACTATAAAAACTAAACAGAGGTATTATGAATTAGGTGAATTAGTACTTGCATGGCAATTGAAATCTTAACAGGCTTCAAGAGCAACTCATGCAGTTAAAAATAACTCGAATGTGACCAGTTATAAATGTCGAGAAATAAATGAAACTTTTAAAAACTTTATTCTAAAAATAAAAGACATATTTATCAAGGATAAATTTACTAAGATTAAATATAGAAGAACAACTAGAATTAAGCAATTAGACAATTTTACACAATTAGACGTAAAGGAGGCAATAAGTTCATTGCAAAGTAATAAATCCTCTAAGGAAGATAGTTTTCCACTTGAATTTTATAAAGAATTTAAAGACATTGATTCCTATTTTTATGAAAATGTTAAATCAAGCATCAATGACTCATAACCTTCCAGACTCAATTTCAACAGCAACAATTATTGAGATACCAAAAAAATGAGATCCTTTAAAACCTTCATCGTATAGACCTATCTCATTAGTAAATGCAAACTATAAAATGCCTGTTAAAATATTGCCGAATAGAGTAACTAAATTATTGCCCAAATTAATAAACATGGATCAGATAGGATTTGTGAAAATGAGACAGTTGGCATACAATGTGGCTAGGTTAATTAGTATCATGTATGCAGCACAAAATTGGAAAGATTTGAGTGGAGCTATGGCCATTCATGCAGAAAAAACATTTGATAAGATTGAAGTGGGACTTTTTGTTTAAAATGCTAGATAAATTTGGGTTTGGACAAACTTTTATAAACTGGATTAAGAAACTATACAATAATCCTAAAGCGAAAATAGTAACTAATGGACAATTGCCCATTCCATTTCAATAGTGAGATCTAGTAGATCTCCCTATTATTCCCAGCTTTTTTCATTTTAGCTTTAGAGCCACTAGCAGAGGTAATTAGGAGCAATTTTGAAATTAGGGGGGATTTAAGCTTGGTCAGGAAGAGTATAAGATTAGTTTATTTGCAGATGATGCTTTGATATACTTGACAGAACTGGAGACTACTTTACAGAAATTACATTTAAATCTGCAGGAATATGGTAAGATCTCAGGTTATAAAATAAATTGGGATAAAAGTAAAGTTATCCCCCTTACACAAGGAGATTATAGTCTTTGATGAAGAAATACTCAATTTAAATGGCCAAAAGAGGTGATTAAATATTTAGGAATCCAGACAGATAATAATTTAAACAATTTATATATACTGAATTACTTACCATTGTTTAAAAAAGTTGAAGAGAATTTTTTTTTAAATGGATGACCTTGCCAATAATGTTAGAAGGAAGAGTTAATTGTATTAAGATGAATATTTTTCTGTGAATACAATATCCTTTTTAAACCTTACCAATACTATTACCACAAAAGTTTTTTCAAGAATTAAACGAACTTACAAGGACATTTCTTTGGAAAGGTAAAATGTCAAGAGTTTCTATAGAAAGTCTAACATGGAAATATGAATTGGGAGATTTGCAGCTCCTTAACTTTAAGAATTATTACCAAGTGGCTCAATTGAGATTTCTTATTTCTCTTTTTGAGGGATCAGGAAAACCAGCGTGGGTCAAAACAGAGTTGGATAAAATAGGACAAAAATTAGCAGAGGAATTCATATACAAATGGGATTCAAAGTTAATAACCGATGTGAAAGAAGCACCACTGATGAAATATTTGATTACTATCTGGAACAAGATAAATAATGAAATTGGAACAAAAGGAAGTATATCACCTAAAACACCTTTTTAAAAAAAACTTATTTAAAAGATAAGTAAAAAGTATAACATACAATCTAAATATTCAAACAAAGTAATTTTACAAAGATTTATATATAAAGAAAAATAAAACACAACAAACATAAAAATAATTAAAAAAAAGAAAACAAAAAAAAACCTTCCCCCCTCCCCCCCCCCAACCCCTTCAGCTAGCTCCCTTAAGGGGAGCCAAAAATATAAATCATATATATAAATTTTTAAAAACAAATGTTAATAACAGTTCAAACTACACCCAATTGCATATATTTCAAATATGGAGATCACTTATCAACAAAAAGAGAATAATTATCATGTAAGTTATAAGTAATTTTTTCCATAACAATACAAGCTTTCAATTCATTATGCCAGTGTATTATATTAATTTTTACATCATCTTTCCAAGTACTAGCAACGCATTTACTTGCTACCGATAACACCAAACGTACAAAAGCAATTTGAACTTTATCCAAACCCATTCCCCTTAATGAATACAAATCTCCCAACAAAAAATTCAGTGGATCCAAAGGTAGTTTAAAATTATACAATTTTTCCAAAACTATTTTAATTTCTTGCCAAAATGGTTGGACTTTCACACAAGTCCAAACAGCATGTAAAAAAGTACCAGTACATAAATCACATCTAAAGCAAGATTCCAAATTATTAAACCCATATTTTTTAAAAACTTTTTTCGGGGTCAAATACAATTGAAGTAAAAAATTATAAATGACCATACCATATCTTACATTTAATTTAATTACATTGTCCTGACACACATTCGCCGAATCATCTTCAGGAAAAGTAAACACTAAATTAGTCTCCCATTTAAGTTTAGATGTTTCCCATATAACCATACATAACCATATAACCACTTACAGCACAGAACAGGCCAGTTCGGCCCTACTAGTCCATGCTGTAGCAAATCCACACCCTCCTAGTCCCACTGACCAACACCCGGTCCATACCCCTCTCGTCCCCTCCTATCCATGTATCAATCCAGTCTTTCCTTAAATGTAACCAATGATCCCGCCTCGACCACGTCTGCCGGAAGCTCATTCCACATCCCCACCACCCTCTGCGTAAAGAAATTTCCCCTCATGTTCCCCTTATAATTTTCCCCCTTCAATCTTAAACTATATCCTCTAGTTTGAATCTCCCCCTTTCTTAATTGAAAAAGCCTATCCACATTTACTCTGTCTGTCCCTTTTAAAATCTTAAACACCTCTATCAAGTCCCCTCTCAATCTTCTACGCTCCAGAGAAAATCTGGTTTATCCATATTGTCCTGTAATAAATTATACATAACTGAAACATAACCCTTCTTTGGTATAGTAGAAGTCAAAGATTCAATTTCGACAAAATAGGTAAATAGATCTCTCTACCATAATTATCTTTTACCAAAGCCCTAAGCTGATAATACACAAATAAAGAATTTAAAGGTATTTCAAATCATTCTCTCAAATGGATAAAAGAAATTGTCTCTCGACAAAACAGTCCTGTATTGTCTTTATACCTTTAGAATTCCAAATCTTAAAATAACTATTAAACATTGAAAAAGGAATAAGCCGATTATTGTATAATGCACTTAAATTGATAATTTATCTTTCAACCCTAATTTTTAAAAAATCCAAATCTTTAATAAATGTTTCAGTATTGGCATATCATATTCCTGCAATAAAATCAAATTCCAACAGAATATAAATTCATGTATCTCCATTCTAGGTAGACATGCTATCTCCACCTTAGCCCAACTAGGAGGTTGATCCAAATCCATCAGTCGACTAATAAACTTCAACTGAGCTGCCTCATAATAATTTTGAAAAAGTGGCAGTTGTAAGCCACCCAATGCATATTTCCAAGTAAGTTTGTGCAACGCTACTCGAGCTAATTTACCTTTCCACAAAAACTCTCGTACTGCTTTATTCAAATCCTGAAAAAAACTATTTGAAAGTAAACAAGATATTGATTGAAATAAATATTGAATTCAAGGAAAGATATTCATCTTAATACAATTAACACATTCAATTAGAGTTAATGGGAGATCTTTCCATTTAATTAAGTTTGCTTTAATCCACCTCAATATAGGTACATAATTTAATTGATATAATGATTGATAGTTATTGTCCATAAACCTAATTATTTGATTTTGTTCATCCATCTTAATTTTATAATATTTTTAAATTCAGAATAATCTTCTACTCCAACTGGCAAAATTTCACTTTTATCCCAGTTAACTTTATATCCCGACAATTCTCCAAATTTCAATAAACACTCCTGTAACTGTTTCAACGATCTCTCAGGCTCTATCAAATATATCAACACATCGTCTGCAAATAGATTAATTTTATATTCTTCATCCTTAATCCTCATCCCTCTAATATCCACATTTTGTCTAATAGCTTGTGCTAACAGTTCTATAGCCAATGCAAATAGGGCTAGCCTTCAATATCTTCTGGAAGACCAACTTTCTTCACATTATTTCTCCAACTCTGCTTTTCCAAAGATTCAATCTTCTTTTTTGAATTCCCTAATCTACAAAAGGTCCTTCCACTTTTTCTCTATTACACCCCACTTGACTCAGAAAAAGCTGTCTCAATTATCTTAAAATTTTCTTGTACAGTATCAACAGATTTTGTACATCTATTAATGTCACTTTTGACTACATTCATATCTGGCTTCATATTTGACATTTCTTCACATAAAGTATGCATCTTCATTTTCACCTCCATAAATCCTTGATTCATTTGATCTGATATTTGTTTTGACATTTTACCCATCTAATAGGCAATCCCTTCCAGAATTGTAAATACTGGATCCATTCCAGGTTCCGATTCCATTTTTTGAGGTTTACCTTCATAGATTGCTGGCTCCCCCTGCTGGATATATTCTGCAAAGTTAAGTAATTCCTCATCTGTTGGTGTGGATGCCTTGGCAGTGCGGCTGCGGGTCTGCACACCTGACGCCGGCACCCCATCCTCTTTGGGACGCCAATGTTCAGGCTCCCCCGCAGCCCACACCTTATCAAGGAGCTCCACGCAGGCTGGGCAAAGCCACAAGGCGCGTCGAAGCGTCTCCCAACACTACTTTGCACGTCCCCAGGCCGCCCGGCAAGATCGCGGGGCCGCGGGTCTCCCTGTCAACCATGCGCACGGCTTCACGTGCCCGCGGATCGGCAGTGGCCGAACTCATCAAGGTGCCACTGCCATCTTGCGGGAGCAAGGTCGGCGCTGGTGTCAAAATCAGCCGGGCTAGGGTCCTCTGAGCCTGAGGAATCACCGAAATCAACTCCAAGGTAGGACTCAATTCTTCCGTACTTTTAAATGGCAATTTCTTTTGAAGTTGAACCTTAGATTTTTTTACATTAGTTGCTATAGTAATTTACTAACTCCAAAGTCGGGTGTTTAATGTTCCAGCTGGGAGAAGGTGGAATACACGTCTTGCCTTTACGCCATCTTGCCACGCCCCCCCCAACCTAAAACACCTTTGATTCAAAATAATCTCATACCTTTCACTAAATAAATATTTGATTTCATAAAGGCATTAAAAATATAGGAGATTGTTATGAACAAGGTCGATTGATGCTATTTCAACAGTTAAGGAATAAATATGGAATAACTTGGAATATATTTTTTTGTTATCTTCAACTGAGAGGATATTTGTGGGAAAAATTATGTTCAACAATGTTCTTGCCGGCTTGTAGGGAGTTGGAAATTCTTATTAGGAGAGGTTATACTAAATTTATTTCTGCAATGTACTTTTTATTAGAACCAGGCACTATTAAACAGAGAGTTAATAAATCTAGATAGAAATGTGAAGCAGACCTAAATATTACAATTGACGAGAAAAGATGGTCCGATCTTTGTTGAGACTGTTTGACAAACATTCTAAATGTAAGGTATAGATTAGTTTAATATAATTATCTGCATTAATTATATTTAATGCCTTAAAAATTGAATAAATTGAAATCAAATTTATCAGATAAATGTTTTAGATGTGGTGAAGAGATAGGAACCTTTTTACATTCTACTTGGTCATGTTCTAAAGTAAGGTCTTTTTGGGTGGAAATCTTTTAGAACAAATTACTGGTATTGTATTTTCACAAAATCCAGACCTATTTTTATAGGGGAATATAGAAGGAACAAGACCCAAGTTAAAATGATAATTTTAGCAAGTGAAATTTATTAAAATAGCATTAGCAGTGGCAAGGAAATTTCATTGCAGTGACTTGGAAATCAGATGTACATTTAGGTACGGAGAGATGGAATGCAGAAATTCAAAGTTGTATTCCTTTGGAGAAATTTGCATATAATTTTACATATGCAAAGTTTAGAGGCTAATATGTAAAAAGGTACTTCTGGTCTCTTAAGATCTTCTTCCCCAAAATGGTTGGATAAATACTGAAGAATTCCAATCCTTTGTGAAATCCAGTAAATTATTTTTCTATATTTTATACAATGATATATATCTTTGGGTCATGGGTCCTCTACCGGCACCACCTACGGCTCCTAGAACGCTTCCACCAGCGTTGTCTCCGCTCCATCCTCAACATCCATTGGAGCGCTTACATCCCTAACGTCGAAGTACTCGAGATGGCAGAGGTCGACAGCATCGAGTCCACGCTGCTGAAGATCCAGCTGCGCTGGATGGGTCACGTCTCCAGAATGGAGGACCATCGTCTTCCCAAGATCGTGTTATATGGCGAGCTCTCCACTGGCCACCGTGACAGAGGTGCACCAAAGAAAAGGTACAAGGACTGCCTAAAGAAATCTCTTGGTGCCTGCCACATTGACCACCGCCAGTGGGCTGATAACGCCTCAAACCGTGCATCTTGGCGCCTCACAGTTTGGCGGGCAGCAACCTCCTTTGAAGAAGACCGCAGAGCCCACCTCACTGACAAAAGGCAAAGGAGGAAAAACCCAACACTCAACCCCAACCAACCAATTTTCCCCTGCAACCGCTGCAATCGTGTCTGCCTGTCCCGCATCGGACTTGTCAGCCACAAACGAGCCTGCAGCTGACGTGGACTTTTTACCCCCTCCATAAATCTTCGTCCGCGAAGCCAAGCCAAAGAGTCAAAGATATCTTATTACTTGGTTTTTCAGTGGAAGGGGGGTATAAGAAGGGAGGGAGGGAAGGGTGGTGAAAAATATCATGTAATCATTTATAATTTTACATTTAATTAATATTTTGTCCATGTAAAAGTTTATTAATTACATGTATGGAAAATGTTTAAATAAACTATTCAAAGAAAATTTTCTGAAGCAAAAGACTACAAATGTCAGGAAGCCAAAAGTGAAACACCAAATGCTGAAATAGTCAGGAGGTCAGGTAGCAATAGACAATAGACAATAGGAGCTGGAGTAGGCCCTTCGGCCCATCGAGCCAGCACCGCCATTTTACAGATCATGGCTGATCACTACCATCAGTACCCCTTTCCAGCTTTATCCCCATAACCCTTAACTCCTTTGCCCACTAGAGTTTTATCTAACTCTCTTTTGAACATAATCAGCGAATCTGCCTCTACCACCCTCTGTGGCAGAGCATTCCACAGATTCACACTTCTCTGGGTAAAAAAATGTTTTCTCATCTCCGTCCTAAAGGGCCTACCCGTATTCTTAAACTATGCCCTCTAGTCCTCGTCTCCCCCATCATTGGGAACAAGTAATCCAACTTCACCTTGTCTATCCCCCTGATGATTTTATATACCTCAGTCATGTCCCCCCTCATCCTTCTAAACTCCATCGGATACAAGTCCAGTTTTTCTAGCCTTTCAGCATATGTCAACCCCGCCATCCCTGGAACTAACCTTGTCAATCTGCGCCGCACACTCTCTATAGCTAGTAGGTCCTTCCTCAAAATTGGAGACCAGAACTGGACGCAATACTCCATGTGGGGTCTCACCAGGGCCCTGTACAACTGCAGAAGGGCGTCTCTGTTCCTATACTCCAATCCCCTCTTTATGAAAGCCAACATGCCATTTGCCTTTTTCACAGCTTTCTAAACCTGCATGCTGGTCTTCAGTGACCGGTGAACAAGTACTCCCAGATCCATTTGCTCCTCCCCACTCCCTAGCTTGTCTCCATTTAAATAATACTCAGCTTTCCTATTATTGCCCCCAAATCCATCAGTGGAGAGTGAAACAGAATCAATGTTTCAGGTCAATGACCCTTCATTAGACCTGAACCTTGCAGCCTCAATGATACACCATTTTGTCCTCTGATAATTCAATCTTGTTAGTCACTTGACCTTCTCAATGAATCCATGTACTAGACGGGTGACCGTGGAAGCAAAGGGTGAAGTCACTGCACAAGGACAGCCTTGCAGAGATGACCAGAGTTGATCTGAAGGTAAGGCAGATGTAATGTAAAGAGTAGATCACCTAAGATGAAGAAGCACTGCAATAAAAAAAGGGGCAAGAGTTGAACTTGTCTAGTTTTCCTGACTTCCTTGCTCTATTTTTGATTCCTGAATGTCAGAGTGTGTTTTAAATATATTGAAAGTGTTAACTCAGGCCCTTTTACAGTTGGAGCGATGCTCAGCAGCAAGGGTTCACTGTGGGGGGGGGGCAATGATGAATTCTGGAGGCACTCCAGTTCTTATCTGGAGGGAATTGAGGAGGAAATGTGAGGAGATGAAGTAAACGTTGACTTTTGGTTTATTACTATGAAGTATGAACCAGTCAGGAAAAAAGGCAGCTACCCTAAAGTGTTTTCTTTAGATTGGTTCATGAGAAATTAAAATAAATCAGATTATTTTGGTGCAAAGGGCTCACTTACAGTGCAAGGTGCCGCAGACCAGCCATCAATATATAATTAGATGTGAATCCTGGGGGGAGTAGAAGAAAATTTGTAACATGTTGGGGAGTTATAAAACGTTTTTATGGGGAATGGGGAATGATGAGGGCACTTAAATCATTGAATTACCTGCAGTATTTAACACTGAACAACCAGGTGATGTGTAGAATGTTACCATTCAACCAATAAAGCCCAGTTTCTGAGGTAAACCAAGAGTTAGCAGATGCTGGAGAACTGAATCAATGCAGAAAGTGCTGCAGGGACTCGGCGAGTCAGCCACCAACCTTGGGAGGCCATATACAGCTGACATTTTGGGCCAAAAACCCCTTGAAGAGCACAAATCAGTGGATGTCTGAAATAGAAAAGGTGGGGGGAGAAACATGAGCTGGCAGGTGATTGATGGATGTAGGTTGGAGTGGGAAAAAAAAGAAAGGAGCTAAGAGGCAATGGGTGAAGGTTCAGAGGGCTGAGAAAGATGCTCTTTGACAGGGGGGAAGGGGTGGGGGGGAGGCTAGAGGAAGGAAGCAGCATTGACTGCTGCTCTCTCCACTTCTCCTGATGACATTTGGCCCCCAAGAGGAAGGAAGGTGAGGCTTAAGGGCAGGTAAGGAGGGTGAGGGAGGGAGGGGAAAGAGAATGAAAAGAATAGGAGCATTGTTGAAGACAGAGAAATAAGGGAGAGGTGAGGGGGGTGCAAGGCAGCTGCCAGAAATTGGAGAAGTCAATATTGATGCCATCTGGTAGGAACATAGGAACAGGAGTCGGCCAAAAATGGCCCATCGAGCCTGCTCCGCCATTCAATACAATCATGGCTGATCTAATTTAGGACCTAACTCCACCTACCTGCCTTCTCCCCATATCCCCTAATTCCTCTATTTAAATCAGATTCCTCTCTGGTAGGAGACTAAAGACAGAACTCAGTTGACGTTTTAGAAACGAGGAAAAATTGTAATGAAGGAAATGTACACAGTAAGGCTGCGGAAATAGCTAGAATACAAATGGCCAAATATTTGTAGTAAATTGAGGAACAACACATCTTAGTCCTCCTGGACAGCCTTAAACCTAACGGCATGAACATTGATTTCTCTAATTTTATGTAATTCTCACCCGATTCTTTACCTACTCTTGTAGTTATATTTCTTTCCACTATTTCTCCAGATTTTCTGTTTCACCCCCATCCTTTCTAATGATTTCTCCTTCTACATGTCTCTCCACCTGCCACACTTTCTGTCCCATCACCTCCTGGCCCATCCCCCAGCTTCTTTCCCTCCTTACAGATATTAATTTTACCTTTTATGTCTTAGTTTTGGTTAGGGGTTCCGACTCCAAGTTGATTTGCCATAGATGCTGTCTGACCTGCGGAGTTCCTCTGGCAACACTTGGGACGGCTCTACGTGTTACTGGTGTTGGCTGAGGGAGCAATTCTTTTCCAATGTTGCCCTTCTGAGTGGAGGTAGGGTGACTCATTGTTTCGCTCCTCCCTCCTTAGATGAACTGCTCAATTCCTTCCACTGCTCTGCTTTACCTCAATCCCCTTTTCTCTTAACATCGGCACGGTGAGCACAACACTGCTGGAGCACCAGCTACTGGGACCGGGGCTTGGAACCTGCATTGTCTGTAAGGAGTTTGTACATTCTCCCTGTGTCTGCATGGGTTTCCTCCGTGTGCTCTGGTTTCCTCCCACCCGTACAAAAAAATGTACCGATGGTTGTTAGTTGGCACAGACTTGTGGGCCAAAAGGGCCTGTTACCGTGATGTATACATGTCTAAATTTAAATTTAAATCTTTCATCCATGTATTATGTCACTAACTCACCATCTTTCTGGCAACTATCCTTTCTTAGACCTAATGCCCCCTCTTCAGGGATCTCATAGACAACTTCAAAATTGAGCTCATCTCGATCTGGTTACAGCTGAGAGGCCATTTGGCCTATTGAGACTATACTAGCTATAGCATATGAATAATCCAACCAACACCACCCTGCCAATATTCGAAGATCTATCCAGCTCCATTATGAATAACTATAGCTAGATGAGTGGTGTCATGGCAACAACTTTGCACTCAACGTTAACAAAACTAAGGAGTCGGTTCTTCTACTAACTGATTTAGAAAACAATCCTGAGCACATTTAACGAACTCCAGCCCATCCAGCCCTCTAACCGTATGGGTATCCCAATCCATGTGTTTCAAGAAAGCAGCCCCTATCCTCAAGGACCCCCACCCCCAGGCCATGACCTCTTCTCAATGCTTCCATCTGGAGGAGGTAAAGGAGTCTGAAGGCAAACCCCCAGCAGCACAAGCACAGCTTCGGCCCCTCTGCCATCAAATTTCTAAATGGACAAAGAACCACAGACGTGACTTCACTTTTTCTTTTTTTGCACGAATTTATTTGTTTTAAATGTAATTTGCACTAAAATGTTGCAGCAGATCAAAGAGTATGATGACCTGTTCACGACCATCAATTCTGATTCGGAGAGGAATCTGCCTCCATTGCTACCCCAGAAGGGGTATTCCAGCTCCTAACTAGTCAATGTGTGAAAGAAACCTTGCTTATCCCACACACACTCCCCACCCTCATTCTGGACTTCTAGACTCGACTATCTGTACTATAGTAACCGTGTCCATCTAATTTGATTACACCTTTCATTATTTTAAATCTTCTTTTTCTTTGGCTTGGCTTCGCGGACGAAGATTTATGGAGGGGGTAAAAAGTCCACGTCAGCTGCAGGCTCGTTTGTGGCTGACAAGTCCGATGCGGGACAGGCAGACACGATTGCAGCGGTTGCAGGGGAAAATTGGTTGGTTGGGGTTGGGTGTTGGGTTTTTCCTCCTTTGCCTTTTGTCAGTGAGGTGGGCTCTGCGGTCTTCTTCAAAGGAGGTTGCTGCCCGCCAAACTGTGAGGCGCCAAGATGCACGGTTTGAGGCGTTATCAGCCCACTGGCGGTGGTCAATGTGGCAGGCACCAAGAGATTTCTTTAGGCAGTCCTTGTACCTTTTCTTTGGTGCACCTCTGTCACGGTGACCAGTGGAGAGCTCGCCATATAACACGATCTTGGGAAGGCGATGGTCCTCCATTCTGGAGACGTGACCCATCCAGCACAGCTGGATCTTCAGCAGCGTGGACTCGATGCTGTCGACCTCTGCCATCTCGAGTACTTCGACGTTAGGGATGTAAGCGCTCCAATGGATGTTGAGGATGGAGCGGAGACAACGCTGGTGGAAGCGTTCTAGGAGCCGTAGGTGGTGCCGGTAGAGGACCCATGATTCAGATCTCCACACCAACTCCTCTTGCCCCAATGGAAATAATATTAGATTTTTCAGTCCTTCGACATAACTAAAGACCCTCAGCTCATCTCTGGAACACCAATCAATCTTTTAGCCTTCACATCTTTACCCAAGGACTGTCACTTTGAACTAGACACTACAGCAGAGAGCCAATGTTTTATGAACATTCTTTGTGACTTCCTTGTCCTTTCATTCTATGACTATTTGATTAAAAACCCAGGATTCTGTCCTTTTATTTTCAACCAACTGTTTAAATTACATTTTATTTACAGCACGCTAGAAGCCGATCCGGCTATTTAAACTCATGGTGCCTAATTAAAGCCAAACTAACCTACAAGCCCTTACATTTTGGACGGAGGAAGGAAACTGGAGCACCCAGGGAAAACCCACACAGTCAATACAGACAGCACAGGATTCAAACCTGGGTTGGCTGGCACTGTAACTGCATTGCACTGCTAACCATGCCACACTTTTAACTAAGTACAGGTTAAAACACTCTAATCTGGCATTCTCTAGTCCACCAACTCCCGTGGTTCAGCATCTTTAAATCTGTAGCACAGATTTATACTAATGACCGAATTCGAAGATCGAACCAAGATCTGAAATGAACTCAGATCTGTACTAGAGTAAAACACAAAAGTCTGCAGACACCATGATTGAAATGAACACAACGCCGGAGAAACTTAGCAGGTAAAACAGTGTAATTTATTTTGGAAAGATAAAGATACATAACCAACGATTCAGGCTTAAGCCCTTCATCAATGTAGGTGGGAGCCCAAGCAAAATGGTGGAGGTGGGGGGGGGGGGGGGGGGGGGATGGGGGGAGGAGCACAGACAAGCACAAGGTAATAGATGGATAAGAGAGGGCCACTTCTGCTCCTATATCTTATGGTCTAAATAGCAAAGCCCCTTTCTGCAATGGGCAATCTTCTCCCATTCATTTTGTACCATTTGCTGAACTGACTTCCATTGATCTTAATGCCACATCCCAATGGGAAAGGTACATGCTAATAGGTAAGAGTGGGTAAAACTGGTACAATATTCCAGGACACTGTCCACCAACAAATCCACCTGATGGCAACTACCTTACCTCAACAATAATTGCCTTATTGCCTACTGGATGATCTTAAATTAGTCAAATCCATTTTAGGTCATCTCCAAAACATTTAATAAAATATTCAAAGAAATTTTTTCTCTTGTGTTTTATGTATAATTGTCCAGGAAATTAAACTCTTGGGCCAATTTTGAAGGGCTGGCAACATTACAATGATCACTTATCAGCTGTAAGGAGTGATCTGAGGCTGCAAACTATCATGTAAGAACATACGAAATAGGCGCAGGAGTAGCCATCTGCCCCATCAAGTCTGTTCCATATTCAATGATCTGATATAGGCTCATCTTCACCTACCTGCCTTTTCCCCATATCCCTTAACTCCCTTACTATGTACAAATCTATCCACCCTTAAATATTTACTGAAGTCCACTGCTTCATCGGACAGCGAATTCCACAGATTCACCATCTTCCTAATCTCCATCCTAAATCTACTACCCTGAATAGTGAGGCTATGCTCCCTAGTTCTAGTCTCCCCTGCCAATTTAAACAACTTACCTACCTCTATCCAACCTGTGTCTTTCATAATTTTATACGTTTTTATAACATCTCCTCTCATTCTTCTAAATTCTAACAAGTACAGTCCGAGACGACTCAATCTCTCCTCATAGGTTAACCCCTTCATCACTGGAATCAACCTGATGAACCTCCTCTGCACTGCTTCCAAAGCCAGTACATTCTTCCTCAAATAAAGAGACCAGAACTGTACGCAGTTCTCCAGATGCGGCCTCACCAGTACTTTGTATAGTTGCAGTATAACCTCCCTGTTCCATGTTAAGCACACTTCACATTCAGAGATGTGGTTAAATCCTTATGAGGACAGTTTCCCAGCACAATTTGCAACACAGAGGGAAAGGATTAAGTTTTAATTGGATAGGATTTCTTATTTCAATAGAAAGATGGGGCCTTACAACATTAGAATGGATGAGATGCAACTAGCCCCTAAGTATTAATCTTATCTACAGTGTGAAGGCATTGAATGCTTACCACTATCTGTCATGCAGACAGTTTAAAAAAGATTTTTATGTCAAAAGCCCATCAGATATATGGTTACACATCAGGTCTCATAGAGAGATACAATGTTTGTAACTATGGTAACCTGAAGAATGACGCCATTGAATTTTAATGGGATGGCTCGTGAGCAAAAGTTAACCTTTGGCAATTTTACCAACCTGCAATCAGGAGACACATTTATATCCAGTGAACTAATCATCCGCATCCGACAAAGCTCAATAAAAGGCTATTTGACATCTCCTCATCCAGGGAGTTACAGTCAGAATGGCTTTGGTGCAGGGCACATCATGTCTTACAAATTTGAGTTTTCTCAGCAGGTGATAGAGGTGGTTGATGAGGGTAAGGCTTTGGATGTTGTCTAAACTCCACCAGATTTTACTAAGGCATCTTGTCTAGGTTCCTCATGGTGGGTTGATCTCTAAGGTACATATATGTATGGGATCCATGATGAATTGATAGCCTGGGTTCAGAATTGGCTCACCCATAGAAGACAGGCAGTGGGCAGGTGTAACTCTGGCTGGAGGTCCATGACCAACGGTGTTCTACAGGGAACCCTGTGGTAGTAATATAGTACATATAAATGACACAAGAACATATAGATGGGTAGATTAGCAAGTTTTCAGGTGACACAAAGATTGGTGGAGTCAAGAACAGTATATTAGGATATCGAAGGATGCAACAGGATATGGATCAAAGAAATGGCAGATGGAGTTCAATCTGAGCAAGTGGGGGGTGTTGTTCTTGAGGTCAAATGTAAGGGGAACATATACAGTTAATTGCAGGACCCCCCCCAAAATCACCGATTTGCAGAGGGATCAGGGAAGTCCAAGTTCATGATTTCCTGAAATTAGCCATCCATGAAGATTAAAAAGGTGCATGGTACATTTGCCTTCATTAGTCAGGGCATTGAGTAGAAGAGTAACAAAGTAATTTTGTAGCTGCATAAACCTGCGGTTAGGTTGCACTTGGAGTACCGCACTCAATTACAGGAAGGAAGGATGTGGAGGCTTTAGAATGGCTACAGAAGGACGATGCCTGGATTGGAGGGGCATGAACTATAAGGACATCTGCTGCTTTCTCTGGATTGTTGGAGGCCGAGGAGAACGATAGAAGTTTATAAATTTATGAGAGGCATAGATAGGGTAGATGGAATCTTTTCCACAAAGTAAAAATGTCAAATATTGGAGGACATGGTTTTAAGGCGAGCCTTAAAAAGAAGGTATGCAAGGCATTTTGGTTTGACACATACTGAGTGGTAAGCACCTAGAACAGGCTCCCTCAGCACTGCATGGTTTCTCTCAGCCCTTGAAGAGGAAAGGCAAGACTGGAGGTTTGCCAGCTAGCTGTCAGAAAGAGAATCACCTTTAACACTTAAGAAATGGAAAGAGGCAAGCCATTTGCCATGTCCCGTCACTCCTACTCAATAAGATCATGGTTGATCTTCTACAACAGCAGTAACATTCCCAATATCTTCGAAAAAAACATCTACCAATTTTCTTATATCCTCAGTGACAGGCCTCCTGGTCAGGATTCACTGGCCCCTGGGTGAAGTTTCTCCTTATCTCAGTCCAGAACGGCCAAACCCCAACTTTGAGCTACTGACTCCTGGTTCCAGACACCCAGCAAAGAGAAACAGGAGTGCTCAATAACCATCTTATTAATCCCTGCAAGAATACTGTTTTCTGTATCAAGATCACCTCACATTCATTGAGTCCAGAGTGCATAGGCCCACTTTGGAAAATGCCCTCTATCACCAACTAATACAGTATATCCTTCCGTAACCTGTACACAATATTCAATGTAGAGTTTTTACTCCTATACACAAATGCTCTTGCATTTATGTACTTCCTGCCTTTCTATTTACTTATTGTATTTGCAATATTAACTTTAAGTGATTCATTTACAAGGACACACAGGTCTCTGAATATTGACATTTTTCTATCTCTTACCATTTAGATATTTTATAATCTAAAGTTAATGACCACACTTTTCCATATTATATTCCACCTGCTCATTCAACGAGCCTGACTACATCCTCAGTGCAGGTTTTGCTCCTGGCCAGTCAGATCAGATCTGTTCTCCGGTGACATGACTGACAAGGAGCCCTGCATTCAGATGAGAGAGGAACAGGAAGCACTGGGGAGAAGGCTGTGTTATCACCCATCACAGGCAGCATGGTGATCACAACACTATTACAGCACCAGGTTTGAATCCGCTGCTGTCTGTAAAGAATTTGTACATTCTCCCTGTGACCTGTCTGGATTTTCACCAAGTGCTCCGGTTTCCTCCCATGTTCCAAAATTTGCAGGGTTCATGTGTAATAGGGTGGTTCAGGTTTCATAGGTCAGAAAGGCTTTCTACCATGCTATATCGTTGAAGTTTTAAAAAATCATGTGCTCTAGTGATATCTGAAGGTTAGTCCTTCCAAGAGATTGACAGATACTACGTATTCAGTTTTTGACTCTGTCTGAGGGTAGAGAGTAGCTTCATTTGGGGAGGTGTGGCTACAAGGACATGGCAAAGAAATCTCAATGAGACATATAGTAACAGGCCCATCTAGCCTACAAGCCCTTGATGCTCAATACCCCAAATGACCCAAACCTCCTGCAAATTTTGAAAGGTGGGAGGAAACCGGAGCACCCGAAGGAAACCCACACAGTTCATGGGGAGAATGTGCAAACTCCTTACAGAGACTGATGGATTTGAACCCGAGTCACTGGCACTGTTATAGCATGGTGCTAACTGCTAAGCTAGTAGAAGAAGGCATGTGTTGTAAATAACACCATAGTTGCTCAACCCTCTTTCAAGATGCATCAGCGTGACTTCCAGCCCACCTCAGGACCCAAACCCACCACTGCATTCCTGCCTGACATCCCTCTAGTCTGCTTCCATACCACTCGTTCCCTCCAACCCCAGAATGGGCAAGAGACCTGTTCCTCTCTGGAGGTCACCTTGCCCAACACCTCTTGTTCCGCAGCGTCTTGTGTGCCAGTAAATCTCAGAAGAGTCTGAATGCTTCAGTAGGATGCTGCTCGTGGACACACAGAACATAGACTATTACAGCATGCCCACTTATGTAAACCTATTCCACAACAACTTAATCCTTCCCTACCTCAACCCTATCACTCTATTTTTCTTACATCCACGTGAATGTCCCTATTGTACCAGCCTCCACCATCACTCTGGCAATCCATTCCAGGTACTCACTACACTCTGTGCAAAAACCTACCCTAGACTTTCTGCCACTCATTTTAAGTAGATGTCCTCTGGTATTAGCCACTGCTGTCCTGGGAAAAAAGGCTGTCAGCTGTCCACCCTATCAATGCCTCTCAAAATCTTATACCCCTTTATTAAGCTGCTCTCAGCTTTATTCCTGCTGTTATCAAACTCTTGAATAGTCATCCCATGAGTACAAGATAGGCTGGGAAATTCAACTTTGAGCCACGGAACTTAACCAACAGGGAATCAACTGGCTGGTCAGCAACTGCCAAAAGATCCTGCCATTAGCGGTACGAGCTCAGCCTGTTGGTCATTTTCCTCCTTTGCTTCACTTTCCTCTCTCACAGGTGTGCCCAGCTGACCTGCCAAGCATGCCTTCCTGGCTCCATACTTCACCCAGAATCAATGAGCTCAGAAACAGGCTCTTTGGCTAACACATCCATGCTGACCAAGTTGCCATCTTGCCTAGTCCCATTTGCCTGCATTTGGCCCAAATCCCTCTATCCGTGCACCTGTCCAAATGACTTTTGCATGCAGTTGCACCTCTCTCTACCACTTCCTCTGGCATCTTATTCCACATCTCCACCATGTGGCCAACTTTCCCCTCTCACCGTAAACCAAGGCCTGCAGGTTTTCAACCCTCCTACCCATGGAGAAAGACTGTGACTATTCACCTTATTTGTGACCCATGCTCTCAAACTTTGAAACATGAAGAACAGTGAGGCGTAAAGGCTGCCTCTTGCTCCTGAGTAGCTTGTGTTTGTTGATCACAGCACTAAAGTGTATGATGGAAAATTGCTGGAGGGCTGGTAGCACTACTCTTTATATGTTATTGCAGCACCTCCCAAATCATTAAAATATATTTAGACAGATAGGAGAGAAAAGGATTAGGGGTATAAGGGGAAAATGGCTTAGTTGGAATGAAGAAGTATTAGAGCCAGAACCACCAGGCTGAGAAAAAGCTTCTTCCCACGGGATGATTATTGAATGACTGGTGAACTGCTCATACAATCCTTCCAAGAATCTAATATTTATTTAACAAAATTTATTTATATATACTGCATATAAATTGCTTGTAAATATGTGTGCTACGTCTATATACTCCTCACTTGGGCCTCATTTTTGCAAGGGTTGCTGGACAAAGTGGCGACTCTCTGTCTTCCTTACGGTAGACAAAATTAAAGAATTTCATGCATGTTACATTTTAAATGTAGTATGGCGTGACAATATGGAACCTTTATACATGTTTACATGTTTTTACACTGAGGAACAAAGAACACTGTTTCATCCAGTTGTACTTATACAGCACGGTAACAGGCCCTTTCAGCCCACAAGTCCGTGCCACCCAATTGACCTACAACTCCTGCTATGTTTTGAATGGTGGGAGGAAACTGGAGCACCCAGAGGAAACCCACACAGACATGGGGAGAATGTACAAACTCCTTACAGACAGTGCTGGATTTGAACCCCAGGCCCAGACGCTGGTGCTGTAACAGCGTTGTATTAACCGCTGCGCTAACTGTGCTGTCCTAATGAACGATGTTGAGCCAAAGGACCTGTTTCTATGCTTTCCTAGCTTAGCTCCTTGGAAAATGGAATCAGAATTTTTCTTCGATGGTCTGTTGAGGAGGTAACGTTGCGCTCGATGTGGTTTTCTTTGCTGAGCTTGAATGCTTTCAGTCCTGTCATTTTCTGTGCCCTATTTCAGGCACAACACCACGTGTGAGTGCAACCATCTGTCAGCTTGCTGCCAAGGCTAATATTTCACCTGTGCTTCTGTCGGCTGGCAATAGAACTGAGGCCAACCTACCCTCCTGAATTTCAGAAGCGACAGTGAGTGGAAATCAGATTATTTTCTGTTATCCCTGTCTGGCTCAGGGATACTGTGACCAGCTACAATGCCCAGCTGTTACTCTGGATGAGGCTGCACAGCAGGCTGCAGTTTCAACCAAGTGCGACCTTAGCTGGAGATAGGACAAGCACCTTCACTGATTCACCCAGTATACAAAGCAATGCCTTCAGCCAGCGCACCAATGGGATTCAACATTTCTTTTAATGTCATGAACACAAAATACACAAGCAAAGACACACAAAGGGATGTCACTAGTCAAGAGTCCCTATCAAGACGAGAAAGGGAAGCAAAAGAAAATTATTTCAGAGACATCGAGAGTCGATGGATCCAGCCACCTCCTCTGATGCCACCACCTCATGGGCTCCTGTAACCCCCGCAGCCGTATGGCCTCCTGTCCGATCCAGCGGTGTCCAGGCGTCCGAGATACTCCCCAAACCCTCTCCCGGCTCAACTAGCTGGCCTCTCTCTGTAACCCTGTCCTCTGTACTGTGCTTTTACTGCCTTCTATGTGACCAACTGGACTGTTTGCAAAACAAACCTTTTAACTGTACCTCAGCGCATGTAAAATCACCTTCAAACTATTTTTTGAAGGTCAATGAAAATAAGGTGGGACAGACTCTCAGTGTTGTATGTGATGTTCATGTATGTACTTTGACAAATCTGAACTTTGGTTCATAGTGGTTAGATCAATGCCTTTACAGCGCCAGTGATCGGGACCAGTTTCGAATCCTGTGCTGGAGTTTGTACTCCTGTAAGGAGTTTGTACTTTCTCCCCGTGTCTGCGTGGGTTTTCCCTGGGGACTCCAGTTTCCTCCTACCATTCAAAATGTACCAGAGGTGTAAATTAATTGGGTGTAAATTGGGCAGCACGGACTCGAGCCTTGGGATCTTTTAAACACACTCAAGCAAGCTGATGATGCCTTGGTTTAACCCTGCTGAGCCAATTAATTGCCCTTAAGTGGAAGGTAGACCTTCAACTTCTGACTCAAAGTTCGAGGGCTGCAGTCTGAGGCCAACCTTGAGAGACAGTTATGGGGTAGAAAAAAAAGGCTGATTTTCATTTTATTTGGGAGAAGAAGCAAGGAAGGTTTTGCGCTCTGGGTTTTAAAGTCCTTGGAAGATGCTGCAACCTGCTGCATTTTATGTTCAATCTCAACCCAACATTGCATGGAGTAAACGGGGGCACTTTCAGTGGTTAATGACCGTCCTCACCGACCACAACTCCTCCAAATCTCATGTCATTTGCAAAAAATTTGATGAAAATGCCAGGAACTCTCTCTTCTGAACCTGAACATAAAACATAGGAGCAGAAGGAGGCTATTCAGCTCATCGAGTTTGCCCTGCCATTTATTCATGAGCAGATCCATTTTCCCACTCAGCCCCATTTGCCCAGCCTTCTCCCCATAAACCTTGATGCCCTGGTTAATCAAGAACCTATAGATCTTAGCCTTAAATGCACTCAATGACCTGGCCTCCACAACCGCCTGTGGAAACAAATTCCAGATGGGCCCCTGATTCAATGTGGCATTTACAGACTTTGGACGTGTTTAAGCCCAGTTACCAAAGATAGCAATAATGTGCAATGTCATTTGCACGTATATGCTGAACAGGTACTTCGTTATAAAAAAAACTACAAAAACAAAACAAAATCTACAGTAGACTTAATTGAAAAAATAATATATTTAAAATATTTATAGTTATCCTAGTGCAAAAAAGATGATGGCAGAGCAGTCCCTGATTAGTCTATCAAGGGGAGGTTCAAGAGCCTGATAGCTGTTAGAAAGAAACTGTTCTGAACCTAGAGGTGCAGGTATTCAGGCTTCTGTACCTTCAGAAGGGAGCAGTGAGAGAAGGTTGTGAGCAGGGTAACGGGAGTCCTTCATGATGATGGCTTCCCTCTTAAGGCAGTGCCGCACATAGATGCATTCAATCGATAGGAGGTCAGAGCCTTAGATAGACCTGGCAATGTTTGTTACCTACTGCATTCCTACCCGGCCCGCAAGAAAAAGAATCCCAGGGTTGTATATGTTGGCTTGTATGTCCTATGACTATAAATTTGAACTTGAATTCCCAAACCAGGCTTTGATTCAACAAGTCCACATACGTTCCACAGTACAGCTGTAGAAGTTTGACAGAGTATTCAATATTATGCCAAACCTCTTGATACTCCTTAGAGAGGTGGGGTGTTGTTGTGCCTTCTTCATGGTTGCCTCAACATGCTGACTCCAGGAAAGATCTTCTGAAATAGGAACTCTCAGGAATGTGAAGGTTCTAACCCATTCCACCTCCACCCTATCAATGCAGACAGGTGTGTGACCCTCGTCCTCTCCTTCCTAAAACCAACAATAAAATTCTTGGTCTTGGTGAATTTCAGAGCAAGGTTGTTGTTCTGGCACCACCCAACCACATTCTCAATTTCCATCCTGAATTCTGACTCATCATTTCCAGTAATTTGGCCAACGACAGCAGTGCCATCGGCAAATTTATAGATCGAGTTGGAATGCAAAGGACGAGAAGGGATTCACTACACGGGAAAGAATGTCGATGTTTCTAAATGCTGGCTTTCATTTGAAATAGCTGATGTGTCATTCCTTCTGGGACGGAAACATTCTCTGGCACATTCCAAAGAAGAGGGAGTGTTTTCCTTAGTGTCCCTTTCAATATCTATCCTCGAGTTGAGATGATGTGGAAAAATATAGGGCCAGTATTTTGGGGTGGGTTTGCACTGGTCAGAGATATATAGGTGGCACATTAATCAAGTGGCTATCTGCATGTTCAGGCACATAAATCAAAGGCTGTCTGCATGTTCAAGCACATATAAAATTTCCTGGCAGTGTTTTTCAGTTCAGACAACACAAAATTTGTTGGAGGCATAGGTTGAGAGGAAGGTTGTCAAAGGATCTAGATCAATTGAAAATTTGGGCAGAGAAATTACAGATGGAGTTTAAGGTGGATAAGTGTGAGATGTTGCATTTTGGAAGGCGAGTGAAGCATGTAGCAAATTATGGAACACTTAGGAGCATTGGCGTACCTTGGGGTGCGTCCATTACTCTCCAAAAATGGCAACACAAGTGGAGAGGGTAGTAAAGAAGGTTTGTGGCACATTTGCACTCGTCGCTCAGGGCCCCGATTACAAAAGCTGCAAAGTCATGTTGCAGTTTCATGAAGGCCATCTTTGGAGGCGTGTGTGGAGTGCTGGCCACTACATATTGAGAAAGATGTGAAGATTTTGGAGAGGGCCCAGGAGAGATTCAGCCAGATGTTGCCTGGCTCAGAGAGTACTAACTACAAGGAGAAGTTGGACAAGCTTAGTTTGTTTTTAACTGGAATGCTGGAGGCTGAGGAGAGACCTGATAGAAGTAAACAAAATAACAAGAGGAACAGTTAGGGTGGAAATGTCAATCACTAGACTAGAGGGCATTCCATTAATGTGAGAGGGGAAATGTTTAAAGGAGATGTGAGAAGCAAATTAATTTTAAACAGAGAGTGGCAGGTGCCTGGAATGCATTGCAAGGAGGTGGTGGAAGCAGATACGACAGTAGCATTTGAGAGGCATTTAGAAAAACAAACAGATTGTGTGCAGACAGATGGATCTGTCGAGAACATGCAGTATTACACAAAATTGCCTTCTGCCTGCCATAAGGGCAGACAAAGAGTCACCATTAGTGTTGCCCAGTGCCCCTTAGAGTTTGAGATTCAATGACATTCACGCAAAAGTCACAAGACCACTAAACTACTTGTGGGTGACTGTTTGGTACACCGTCCAATTAAGCCAGCTGATGACGAGGATGCTCTCCAAAAAGATCTTGATAGCATGGTAGAATAGTCACAAAAATTGGGCATGCAGTTCAATCCTCCAAAATGTGGAATCAATGCACTGTCATTATGTGACCCCAGGAAGAGAAAACCAGGCAAAAATCCTGGGTGACAACCTTGATGAAACCAAAAAGAACAAATATCCTGACTTCAAAATCCAGAATGACCTGCGTTGGAATGATCAGACACATTACACAATGGCAATGGAAAAAGGAACCTAAATTTTCTGACACGCAACTTCCATCATTGTCAAACTTCTGTCAAGAAGTTGGACCTCACCTTCATCAGATCACATTTGGAATACGCAGTACCTGCATGAAACCCACACACAAACAACAACACTACTCCCATCAAACGAGTCCAGAGGCAGGCCTATGTATTTGTCACAAATACATATGGAAGAGAAGTGATTGTTACAAAGCTCTTGGATTCATTAAAGTGGAGTTCTCACCAAGACAGACGTGAGAACACACCACCTGACCAGTTTTTACAAAATGTTAAACTGCCAGCTCAATATAGACGACCAATCCTACACCGAACCCAAGCCTGCTCGGAGCAGACGAGGGCACGCAGCCCAATTTGTAGAGCCATCTTCCAAGACAGACGTGGACAGCAATTCATTCTTCCCCCGTACAATTAAAGCATGGAATAATCTTCACCCGACCATTCTCACACAACTAGACCTGGTTCAATTGAAGACAGCTCTTCTTAAAAAATCTCCTCCTTAAACACACCCTCCCCACCTCCAGTTTAAATTCCATACAGAATATTTTGGGAGGATCAAAAACCAAGAAAAGAGACCGCCAAGAGTTGCGTTAAACAAGAAAGTCTGTAGACACTGGGGTCAAGTGCAAAACACAGTACGAGCTGGAGAAACTCAGGAGGTCATGCAACATCCATAGGAAGTAAAGGGTAACCAATATTTCAGCCCTGGGCGGAAAAGAGCTTTGCCATTTCTGGTGGCTGTCAGAAGTTCATCTAAGTAGTCCTCTGGGCCTTTTCAACCCAGTACATCCTCTGCCCCCTGAAAATAGCTCTTAGTGAGAGCATCCTGGCCACCTGCATCACAGTATAGTACAGTTGCTGTGAAGAATTGGATCGGAAGTCAATCCACAGCACAATAAGAATGGCACTGGGGTCTTTCTCCACCACCAACCCACCCCCCCCCCCCCCCCCATCCCATTGGCAGATTTACCTGGATCGTTGCCGGAAGAGGGCACGCAAAATCGTCGAGGACCCTTTCCAGCCCTCACAGAACATCTTTCAGCTGTTCCCGCCAGGAAAGAAATGCAGGAGGATCAGAACCAGGCTGAGAAACAGCCTCTTCCCACGGGCAGTGAGAATGGTGAACGACCAAAGGAACTGCTCACACTATATTAACTCTCTGAGATGCTAATATTTATTAAGCAATATTTATTTTAATGCATATATATTTTAAAATTATTATATATGCGCCATATAGGACTCGAACGACCAGGTTCAGGAACAGCTGCTACCCCTCTACCTTCATACTCCTCAACAACAAACTCAAGGGACTTATTTAAGGACCTTCACTTTTGCACTTTATTTATTTATTTCTCTCTGAATTGCAGTTTGTTTACAGGTGCATGTTGAGTCCATGTTTTTTTGCACTGCCAATTAGTGGTAATTCCGTCTCGTCTGCAGCAAAAAAAACCTCAGGGTTGCATGTGATGTCATGTATGTATGTTCTCTGACAATAAATCTGAAATGAAATCTGGACATATGTACTGAATATTTATCGCTTGTCTGTTTGCATGCTTTTTGCACTGAGGACCAGAGAACACTGTTTTAACATGTTGTGCAATAAACATGAAGGTGATCTAAGTCCATCCATCCCGATGGAGGCACAACTGTGCCTGCAGAGCACAAAAAAACGAGAACGGATGTTACTCAGCATGAACTATTAAGTTCTAATTGATCTCAGGCTCTGCCAATTTGGAGCACTTCCCCAAGGCAAATTTAAACAGGCCACCCAAGCTGCAGTCCCTTAGAGCATTAGAAAATGGCCATCAGGACAAGCCCACAGCAGTTATTATAAGTAGAGTATTTATTAATTAATAATACTGAATAGGTTGTGAGTGGGATGGGTCACTTTGTACAGCAAACAGAATCATTTTACCCAGAAGATGGAGTCTAATCCAATAGCAGAGAGATAGTTTTACATCTGAAACAGGTCCTTTGGCCCAACTTGTCTATGCTAGTTCCAGTTGTCTATGGACCATATCCCTCTCAGCCTTTCTTATAGATATACCTGTCCAAAAGATATTTAAACATTGTAATTGTGCCTGTATCTGACAGCTCGATCCATACAATCCCGTGTGGAAAAAGTTGCCCATCAGGTCTCTTTTAAAGCTTTTCCTTCCCCCTCAAATCTACACCCTGTAGCATTAAAACTGTCCAACCTGAGGGGAAAAAAAACTTTATCCCAACCTTTCATGATTTTATAAACCTTGATTTGATTACCCCTCAGTCTCCCGTGGAAAAAAGTCCCAGCCTCTCCTTCTAACTCAAGGCCTCCAGTCCCAGCAACACCCTTGTCAATCATTTCGTACGAGTTTACTGTCTTTTAATATATATACACACACACACACACACACACATATATATTCAAAAAGGAATTGTATGTCGTCATTACGAATAATGGGATCAAGGGGTCTGGAATAGGGGACTGAGGTTGCATGATCAGCCATGACTGTATTGAATGGTGGTGCATCTTGAAAGGCTGAGTGGCCTTCTCCTGTACCTATATTCCATTACAACGTACTCCAAATGTTTTTCTTGCTGCAGCCACACAGGTACACAAGAACAATAACAGAATAAATTAAGTGCACAATGTGACAGAAGGAGAAAATGAACATTAAAGTAGATTTATTTTAAAAGTTAAGAGTTCCAATTAGTGCATAAAGAGTGATGCTTCAGTGGTTCAGGTGGACCTCTGGGTGGTCCTGGAGTAGCTCATGGAGATTCAAGAGCTTGATAGCTGTTGGGGGAGGGGGTAGGGGGGGGGAGTCCGCTCTCATTTCTGAGGCCAACAGACTTCCTTCCTTGAAGGACAACTATAAAACAGGGGTTGGAAGGGTGATATTTGTCTTTGGTCTGAGCCTCTGTATAACACTGGGCAGTGAAGATTTTGCTTCCTGAATACCTTTGGGTGTATTTTACAGATTTTGGTCTGCTGATCACAAAAGTTTTCCTATCACAATCCGTTTTTTTTAAGATATAACCTATTTTTGTGATTTCCTGTCAATTTTTAAGTCTACTTCAAGCGTACAAAACCAGGGCACGCAACATGTCATTGAAAATCCATTTACTGAATTTACACTTAGACGTCTTCCCCGCTGATCTTGGTGCCGTCAGTGATGAACATGGTGAAAGGTTTCACCTGGACATTGCGGCCATGGAAAAGCGGCATCAGGGCAACTGGAATGCATCAATGGTGGCCAACTATTGTTGGACACTGACACAAGAGGCATCAGATGCTGAGTACAAATGAAAATCAGCTCCAAAACATTTTAAAGTCTCTTGAACCAATGCAATGTGGCAGCATCATTAAGTAATTAAGCCTGCTAAATTCAATAAAAATGAATTTGATATTTCTCCAGCTTTCTACATGATACAGTAAATCTGAAATTATCTTTGTGTTCAGCTTGAAGTTGTCTATCATAATCCCCAATTTGTTTTCAGGAAGAAAACCTTTTGGAAAAAAAATTGTTTTCCAGTGTTAATGGACTAATAATTCAAAGTAGAAGGACACAAAAATGCTGGAGGAACTCAGCTGGTCTTGCAGCATTCATAGGAGGTAAAGATATATTACCAGTGTTAAGGGCCTGAGCCCTTCTTCAAGGTGTAAGCTGAAAAGCAGGCAGGTTCCTCATAAAGACTAGGAAAGAAAGGGGGAAGAATGGAAGGGGTGGGAGTGCAGACAAAAGGTGTCAATTGGATTCAATAAGAGGAAAGGTGAGAATTGATTTTTGGCTCTGAAGGAAGAGAGGGGGGGAGAGAGAGAGAACTAGAGGAAAGGCCATAGGGAATGAAGATGGGGGGGTGTTTACCAGAAACAGGAGGTAGATGTCAATGCCAATTGGTTGGAGGGTACCCTAATGATATTCCTCCAATTTGTGGGTGGTCTGTCTGGCAGTGCCTGAGGCCATGGACAGACAGCTGCTCAGGACAAAATTAAACCAGCACTGAAACAGATTCACAGGAACATGCAGTTAAAGGGTCAGAAAGATGACTCTCGGCAGCATTCATGATTTCAATGTTAGAAACATCATGACTCTCACAGCATTTTCTCCCTCATTACTGAAAATGTTAAAGATGCAATGACTTCCAAGCAGATCCACATTAAGTTGCATCATCGGCCTCCCTTCAGAAATCTCAAGCAGTCCTTGCTGAGCAGATGTAATTACTATCCTCCCATCACCTCTGAGCGTCATGTATTTAAGCGACTGTGGCGATGCGGAGTTGATTGGCCATCGCCAACCACACCAAACTACTTTGCAAAGAGAGGAAAGCTCACGCTATACCTGGTACAGCGAGGAGGGCATGTTCCACAGGCAATCCAGCAAATCAACTCTAACATGCATAGAGCAGTACAACACAGCAGAGCAAGAGCAACTCACAGTGTGGCTGAAGGATCTCAGCAGATCGAACAGCATCTGGCCTGAAATGTCGACCGTTCTTTTCCTCCCATTGAAGCTGCTTGACCTGCTGAGCTCGTCCAGTCATTTGTCTTGTTGCTCCAGCGAGAAGGGTTCCTTGAGAAGTCCAGGAAGTCAACTCTAATGCGCCGGCAACCATACAAATTAGGAGCGTCGTGGTGTGTCGGATTACAGTGAAAAGGTTCATTAGAGGTTCATCGAAGGACAGCGTCTTCCCTGCTACCATCAGATTCCTGAACGAACAATGAACCACCGACACTGCCTTACCTCGACTTCTTCTTGCATTATTTTTATTTATTTTACAAAGTGGTTTATATAAATGTTTACACTGTGATGCTTCCACGAAACAACACACTTTGTGATGTGTTCATGACAATAAATTCTGATTCTAGAACATGGCAAGGGCAACAATGTCATGAGATTCATTCAGGAGCCCGATGGCTACAGGGTAAAAAAAAAACCCATCTTTGAGCAGTTGGTGAACAATTTCATACTCATGAGTCTTCTCTCCAACAGAAGGAGGGAGAGTATGGCAGGGGTGGGAATGGGTCCTTCAGTTGGTTGGCTGCCTTTCCAAGGCAGTAGGTGGGAAGTGTAGATGGAAAGACATCAGACAGAATCATAGTTCGGCACAAATTAGAAGGGTCAAAAGGCCTGGTTTCTGTGCTGTAATGTTCTATGGGTCTATCAGTTCAATGAAAAAGAGGATTATCTTTTAAATTTAAAATTTAGACATGCTTTTAGCATAAAATTCGGCACAGTGACAGGCCTTAGGGATGGGAGGAAACCAGAGGAAGGAAGGAGGAAACCCATGCAGGAACAGGGAAAATGGGCGAACACCTTACAGATTCGAAGCCAGGTCACTGGTGCAGTCAAAGCGATGCCACTAACCCTGCCGCCTCTATACTAACTGTGGTGCTGGTTATCTTGAAGACATCAAAAACAAGAGGACATAGGTTGAGCCTGAGAGGAAGAAATTTTAAAGGGATTTTAAAAAAATAATCACTGAGTTTGGCTGATAACTGTGACACACAAGAGACTACAGATGTTGAAATGTGCAACAACAACATTCAGTTGGAGGGGGCTCAGTGGGTCTGAAAACAAACTTCTGGAACTTGCTGCCTGAGAAGGTGGTGGAATCAGGTAAAACTGCATTTCAACGGGTGCTTGAATAAGTAAGGCAGAGAAACATATGCTCCTAACGTAAGCAAAAGGAAATAGCATCGGTGGGCAAAAAGGGCAGCATGGGACATAGTGGGCAGAAGGGTCTATTTCTGTGCTGTACAACTTGATTATTCTATCTAATATATTATCAACATGGCCAGAAATTTAACCAAACACGGTGAAGTGGCATTTGAGCACGTAGCTTCAGGTCTGCTAGTCCCACTCCAAAACACCCTCAGTGAGGTGCTGACTGGTTCTGATATTGAGGATGGTCTCCATGCAAACAAAGAGACACCGGAGGGACTCAGCAGGTCAGACAGCATCTGTCGATAGGAATGATCAGTCAATGCTTCGGGTCAACACCGTTTATCAGGATTAAAGCAGGAAGGGGTGATAATGGGGAAAACTGATGGGGGGGGGGGGGGGGAGAAGATGCTGGAGAGAAGCTAATAGTGTTGGCAGAAGATGGGAGACATGGTGCAGAGAGAGACCACTGAGATGAAGGGAAGGGTTAGAGAAAATAGGAAGAACAGAAGGAGGCAAAAAAGAGTTGGAGATGGTGGAACCAGGTAGAGTGAAGTGTTGAAAAATGAATGTTCACATCAAAGATCTGTTATCTTTTTCTTTTCTAATCTGATACACAAGAAAAGATGCCAGATCATTCAAGGGAACAGCAAGGTCATTTGACTGCAAGAATATGTGCGTGCGTATACAGGCATTAACTGTGGTATTATGAGGTTACTCTGAAGGTGTTCTCCACTCAGCCCTGATGACATAGACAACAGCAACATGTACATCAGGCTACTTTTCATCTCTACAGCTAAATTTTCAACACCCTCATCCCCTCAGTGCTGGTCAGCTTTAAAAGCCTAGGCCCCTGTAGCTCCACCTGGGACTGGATCCATGACTTCCTCATCTATCAGTGCTGATCGGTAAGAACATCTCCTCCTCACTGACGATCAACATAGGCGCACCTCAAGGATGCGTGCTTAGCCCACTGCTCTACTCTCTCAACATCTATGACCGTGTGTCTAAGCCCAATTCACATCTACAAATCTGCCAAAGACACCATGGGTCAGAATCACAGATGGCTATGAGGCAGTGTACAGGAACAAGGTAGGTCAACTAGTTGAGTGGTGTCACAACAACAACCTTGCACTCAATGTCATGCTTGGTGTAGCGGTTAGTGCAATGCCTTTATAGCGCTAGCGATCAGGACCAGGGTTTGAATCCCGCGCTGTCTGTGAAGAGTTAGTACATCCTCCCCACGTCTGCTTGGGTTTTCCCGGGGGCTCTGGCTTCCTTCCACCATTCAAAACATATCAGGGGTGTGTTAATTGGGTGTAAATTAGGTGGCAAGGACTCATAGGCCAAAATGGCCTGTTACCATGTATGTGTGTCAGTAAAACCAAGAGAACACAAACTAGTCCTCGTCGAGGGGTCAGCAGTGGAGAGGGTAAAAAAACTTCAAATTCCTGGGGGTCAACATCTCTGAAGACCTCTCCTGGGACCATCATGCCAAAGCAATCACAAAGAAGTCAAACCAGTAGCTATAATTCATTAGGAGTTTGGGGAGATTTGGAACGTCACCAAAGACCCTTGCAAATTTCTACAGGTGTACGTGGAGAGCAGTCTTACCATTTACATCATTGTCTGGTACAGAGGTGCCAAGGCACAGGGCAGGAAAAGGCCGCAGAGAATTGTGAACTCAGCCAGTGCCATCATGGGCAATGGCTTCCACTCTATTGAGGACATTTACAAGATGCGCTATCTCAAGAAAGCAGCCTCTATCCTCAAGGACCCTCATCGCTCAGGCCATACCCTCTTCTCACTGCTTCCATCAGGAATGAGATACAAGAGGCTGAAGACAAACACCCAACATTACAAAAACAGCTTCTTCCCCCTCCACCATCAGACTTCTGAACAAAGATGAATCTATAGACATTACCTCACTTTTTCTTTTTTTTTTGCACTAGTTATTTATTTTTTTCTTAAATCTTGTTTTATGGAATTGTAATTTATAGTCATTTTGCACCTTGTTCTGCACCATCTTGTTGCTGCAAAACAACACATTTCATGACACAGGTTCACAACAATAAACCTGATACTGAACCTCAACACTGAGTGTCTGACACATGTACTCAGGCGCCCCCATCTGGCCTCAGAGTGGAACTGCAACCACAACACAATCTCAATGAACATTTTCAGAAACTTTAAAAAAACCCATCTCCAACTCTGCCCACACAAACCCGGCAGCTTTTATAAGATCGCATACAGCGATTCATGAGCTGTAGTTATTATAAATAGATGAAGATTGGCATCGTGAATGCTGAGAAATTAAGCAATTTACATTTTCAGGTATCCAAAACTGCAGAGAGATCAAGCCAAGTTTATTGTCGTCTGATTGTACAAGTACATCCTGACGAAACAGTGATCTCCGGTCCTCGGTGCAAAACACGCAGACACACAACCAGACATAACCCACATACAGACAAATGATACATATGCAGGGTAAGTTCATCGATAGAAGTAAATAAATATTATTTTGTACATATGAGAGCCTTGATTGGTTAGTGTGAGCAGTTCTTTGGTCGTTCACTTCTGGCTGTGAACAACAACTTAGGCCACTGCACAAACCAACCTCTCCTCCCTCGATTCAGGCTTTACCTCCCACTGCCTTGGAAAGCTGCCAACATATTAAAGGTCCCATCCCATCCCAGTCCTACTTCATTTGTACAGAGATAAATGTGCTTGAGAACATATACCAGCGGATCCAAGGACAGTTTATTTTCTGCTGTTGTCAGACTGTTACAGACTCTCATTGGTAAAAGATGAAACACTTGCTGTGGTTTTCTCTGTATCCTGCATTTTAACACTTCCCCCTGCCCCCTCTGACACACTGCACCCCGCACTGCTATTTATTACTGCACTTCCCTCTGCAGAGATGACTTGCCTGGATAGCACACAAAGCAAAGCTTTTACCGTATGTCAGTGCAAGCGACAATTAAAATATCAATTCATATGATCAGTATCTGTGGAGAATGATTCCACTCATAGAACAGCAAACGTTTAATTTTAAATTTAGACATACAGCATGGTAACAGGCCCTTTTGGTCCACAAGTCCATGCCGCCCAATTACACCCAATTGACCGACAATTCTGGTTCCTATTTGAATAGTGGGAGGAAACCGGAGCACCCGGAGGAAACCCACACAAACATGGGAGAACGTACAGACACCTTAGGGACAGCGCAGGATTCAAATCCTGGTCCCGATCACTGGCACTGTAAAAGCATTCTGCCCACCATTTGGCTAACAGAGCCGCCCCAAAAAAGAGGTTTTCTTCAGAAACTTGAGTACTGTATTTTCACCTGAAGTTGACACTCTCACAATCCAGTAATAGGACATCAGTCTGCCTACCGTAAGGTGAAGGATGTTTAAGCCATGAGTGGGGTACTTTAGGGTGAAGTGTTTGGAGGAACAGATAGAATGAACCCTTTAGAACAAGCAACCTTCTCCCTCAGCTTCAGGTTTGCACTGGGACTGTTCTAATTTCTCTGAACAATGTTTGTCTTCAACAGTAAAAGAGTCATGTAAATGAATCACAGATGCTAGAAGACACCAGACTTTAGCACCCTCTGTGTTCACTGATATAAACTACAGCAGAGGTTGGAATGCTTCATTTTCCAAGGAGAAAATAAATCAACCCTGATTTACAATCTGCATCATGGGGTGAAACATGAAAGTCTGCAGACACCATCTCATGCATGATCTCTGAACTTATCAGTTGCAGCCACCTCCCTTCCACAGCCTCCAAATTTATTGTTTTCCAATGCTGCACTGTTAAGTTCTACCTCCTACTCAAGATCCATAAACCCAATTGTCCTGGTAGACCCATCGTTTCCACTTGCTCACTGAACTGGTATCTGTTTACTTCATCTCACTTTTGTCCACCCTGATCCAGTTCCTCCTCACCTACATCTGCAAAACTTCACATGTCCTCCCATCACTTCTACAACATACAGTTCCCTGAACTCGACTGCCTCAGGACCCACACTGGCTGCGGGCTGCTGGGAATCATGGGATTCAGGTATCGAAACAGGTATTCGAGAGGGTGCCGAGGGCAAGAAGGGCTCCCGAAGGGCCTCAGGTGTTGGAGATTTGGATCTGGATCTCAGGGTGCCAACAGATAGAACAGGGGTCTATGCGGCTACAGAGGCTGCAGCCAAATCCACAAAAACTCAACGACTCTGAAGGGACTCTCTTTTGCTTCTCCTTTTCTCGTGCCAGAAGGGGCACCAGGCAATACAAAGGCAACTCTGTCTGCCTTATGACAGACTAGAAGGAAATTTCTTGCAATGTTACATTTTCTGTTTTATGTCATGGCAATAAAACGGCATGGTTAGTCCAACGCTATTACAGGCCCAGTGACTGGGGTTCGAAACCAGCGTTGTTCTTCTCCCCATGTCTGCGTGGGATTCCTCCGGGCACTTCGGTTTCCTCCCACCGTTAAAAATGTACCCAGGGTTGTAGGTCAATTGGGCGGCACGGTCTAAAAAAATTAAAAGAATCTTGGAAAGAGATTCAAGCATCTGCCTGCTTTTTGGTCGTACCTTGAAGAAGAGCTCAGGTTTGAAACATTGGTGAAAGATCTTGACCTCCTATGGACACTGTGAGACATGCTGAGTTCCTCCAGCATTTCTGTGCCTGCCTTGTAAATTCTGATTATAGACCTGATGCTTTATCATTAGAAAAAATGCAAAATGCTGGAGACACTCAGCAAGTCAGGGAGCATCTATGGAAAAAGAAACAGTTCATGTTTTAGGCCTGAAAGCCTTCATCACGATTAACTTGGAGCTAAAATGTTAACTGTTCCTCTTCCCACAGATGATGCTTGACCTCCTGAGTGTTTCGAACATTGGTAGTTTTATTCTACACAGCCAGCATCTGCCGTTTTTAAAAATTCAATATGCAGTTTCATGGGTCTACACCATGCAATCTGAGGTCAGCCTTAGGGGTGAGAATGACTGGGTGATCCTGGGCAAGGGTAAACATTAGGGTTCCCTCTATGGGAGGTTACTAGATTAAGGCATTGGTGTCAGCAAGTACAGGACGAAGCTAAGTTGCGTGGGTTTCTTCTTGGTGCTCCGGTTTCCTCCCACCCTCAAACCTATGCGGTTGTAGGTCAATTGGGCGGCACGGCCTCAAGGGCCTGCTACTGTGCTGTTTGTTTAAATAAATAAATAAATGTGCCAATTCACTGAACACCCTGTAAACAAGTGGACACACACCAATGAAGTCAGCTGCATGAGAGACGAGAGCAGCCATTATCAATCGGCTCTGGGACTCTGGGCCCCTTTCCCTGTGATGCAGTCAAGTTTTGGTTTCTTCTGTCCTTCTGCTGACCACATTAAAAAAATTATGTTACATGAGGTGAAAAGAAAACAAACTTTTACTAAAATGCGCCGTGGCCCCTGGGGTGGCCGTCGGGCCCCTGTTAAGAATGGCTAGAGGATAAACCGTGGCTAGAAATGATACAAAACCATCGACACAATGATCAAGGAAGTGCACCGTCATCTCTTTCTTAGACCAAGGAGGTTCAGCATGTCGACCGAGTCCCTCCACAACTTTTATAGGTACCCCATCGGAAGAAGACTCACTGCTTGCATCTCTGCTTGGATGGGGGCAGATCTGCTCAAGATTGAAAGTTATAGAAGGTGGTGAATGCAACTCAAAACATTCTACAAACGTCCCTCCCCTCCATGAACTCCATCTGTATCTCCTACTGCCTAGGAAAGGCTAACATTCCAAAGGACCCATCATATCCTGGACACACTCTCTTCTCCCCTCAGGGAGGCTTAAGAATGAGAAAACCAACAAGCTTAAAGATAGTTTCTTCCCCTCAGCCATCAGGCTCCTGGATGAACCCCACCACAGTGCTCTCTTGCTGCCCTTCCTTGGTGGTAACTGATTTTCACTCCTCTGTAAATTGTGCTCTTCACAGCCTTGTATGAATGTTTGACGTAACCTGTTAATCTGTTCGCAGAAGAACCCTTCTCACTGCACTGGGTATGTTATGACAAATACATTTAAGCTCAGCTTAATCTTACAAATATTAGGCCACAAGACACTGAGGCCATTCGGCCCACTGAGTCTGCTCTGCCATTCAAATCACAGCTGAGGTGAAACATGAAAGTCTGCCATCGCTGTGATTGTAGTAAATCTACAGAAATATTGGAGGAACTCAGTAGATCGCGCAATGCCCATAGGAGGTAAAGATATATAACTGACATTTTGGGCCTGAGCCTTCTTCAAGGAATTAGTAAAAAACAGGCAGGGGCCTGAATAAAAAGGCTGGGGAAGGAGGGAAGAAAGGGCAGAGGTGGGGGAGCAGAGGCCAACAGGCGAAGGGCCACCATTGGATAGAAGAAAGGAGATGCATTTTACCTCTAAACTCCATAAATAATGTCACATAACTATTTCATGCAGTAACTTAAAAGCAGACATTGCAAGACCTGCAGAGTTTTTTAACTACAATCACAGCGTCTGCACTTTTGTGTTTCACTGGGTCCCAGAAATTCCTCGCATCACTGTTACAAATTCCCTTTTGTTGACGTAGCCACCTCTCATTGATGAAGTAATTTGAGACAAAGATTGAGATGTTTCTCATCTGACTGATTACTCTTTCCCTGTAGCCAGTTTAGTAATAATACCTGCATCAATTTGTACCCTGGACGGTCTTTGTAGACACTACATCGCATCCTGTTGGAGTTGCATGTATAGATCTTTTGAGAGCTGACGTAGAAACAAAGAACACAAGACAGAGGAGCAGGAGTCAGCCATCCAGCTCATCGTATCCGCTCTGCCAATCAATAAGCTTATTGATGACGATTCGGCTCCACTTACCCACCCGTTCACCAAACACCTTAATTCCACAACTATTCAAAAATCTATCTGGTCTTAAATATATTCATTAAAGCAGCCTCTACTGCCACCTACGGCTCCTAGAACGCTTCCACCAGCGTTGTCTCCGCTCCATCCTCAACATCCATTGGAGCGCTCACACCCCTAACGTCGAGGTACTCGAGATGGCAGAGGTCGACAGCATCGAGTCCACGCTGCTGAAGATCCAGCTGCGCTGGATGGGTCACGTCTCCAGAATGGAGGACCATCGCCTTCCCAAGATCGTATTATATGGCGAGCTCTCCACTGGCCACCGTGACAGAGGTGCACCAAAGAAAAGGTACAAGGACTGCCTAAAGAAATCTCTTGGTGCCTGCCACATTGACCACCGCCAGTGGGCTGATAACGCCTCAAACCGTGCATCTTGGCGCCTCACAGTTTGGCGGGCAGCAGCCTCCTTTGAAGAAGACCGCAGAGCCCACCTCACTGACAAAAGGCAAAGGAGGAAAAACCCAACACCCAACCCCAACCAACCAATTTTACCTTGCAACCGCTGCAATCGTGTCTGCCTGTCCCGCATCGGACTGGTCAGCCACAAACGAGCCTGCAGCTGACGTGGACTTTTTACCCCCTCCATAAATCTTCGTCTGCGAAGCCAAGCCAAAGAAGACTGCTTCATTGGGCAGAGAATTCCCAGATTCACTATTCAATGGGAGATGATTCCTCCTCATCTCGGTCTTAAATCTACTCCCCAAAGTACTGAGAATGTCATAAGAAATAGGAGCAGGAATCGGCCATCTGGCCCATCAGGCCTGCTACACCATTCAATGAGATCATGGCTGATCTGATGATAGGCTCCTCTCCAGCTACCTGCCTTTTTCCCATATCCCTTAATTCCCCTATGCAAAAATCTATCCAATCTTGCCTTAAATATATATACTGAGGTCGCCTCCACTGCTTCAATAGGCAGCAAATTCCACAGATTCGCCGCCCTCTGACTTCCTACAACCTTCCCAGAAGTACGCCCATGACAAGGGCAGACATCTCACCAAAAACTAAAGGCTGAACATTTAATTTGAAACCTGGCAAAGCATCAGGTTTACAGTCATGTTTTCATCTGACAGTTGCTCTAATTAACAGGTGATCTTGAGCGCAGCCAGACTGCCTTCAAATGGTATAAGTGTCTATACTTCAAGTTGAGGCAGAAGGATCATTCAAGACAGTAATACAGTAAATGTATATTTTCATATATAAATTTGAGGGGAAACCTTGGACTTAAAATGTGAATGCAAATATTAATTCCTAAATTATGGTTATCAGGATATGTAATTTAGAAAGGTTATTCAAGATTACAGCAGAATATCGACCACCCGCAAATTTAAGGAACACCACCTCATTTTCCATTTGGGCACCCTCCAGCCGGATGGCATTAACATCGACCTCTCTGGTCTCTGCCAACAGCCCCCCCCTCCAAACTTTCCTTCTGTCTCCTTTCCTCCAGCTCTGCACTCATAGAGCCAAACCCCCTCCTCCCCCTATTGATGCTTACCTTTCCTCTATGTGTCCTATCTATATCCAATTAATACCTTTTATCTGTTGGTCTGTGTACCTCTCCCCTGCCCTTTCCATCCTTCTCCTCAGCCTTCTAATTCAGGTGCCTGCCTGCTTTTTTCTCTTATCGTGAGGAAGGGCTCAGGCCTGAAACATCAACAATATTTATTTAACTCCTATTCTGTGTTTCATCTACAATCACAGCATCTGCAGACTTTCGTGTCTTATTTCATTGACCAGTCAAAGTTGGATGGAGTATTGGCAGATGGAATTTAATCCTCCCAAGTGCAAGGTGATGTATTTTGGGAAGACTTAAAGGGCAAGATGTTGACAGGAAATGACACTGAGGAATTTTGGTGAACAGAGAGACCTTAGTTCCCTGAAAATGGCATGATAGTTCAAAAGGGTAGTGAGGACATGTGAACCTTGCCGATACAGATCGAGGCTTGGAACACAAGAGTTGCAACATTATGCTGCAATTTTACAAAATGCTGGTCAGCCTGAACTCAGAGCATTGTGTGCAGCTCAGGTGGCTTCCCAACAACGTGGCTGCATTGGAGAGAGTGCACAGGGTGCTGCAAGGATTGGAAGTCTTTAGCTACAGGGAGAGATTAGCTAAACTAAGCTTGCCATTTCTGGAACAATGGAGGCTGAGGGGTGACCTGAACATACAAGATTATGAGATGCACAGATGAGGAAGGTGTTCAGCAACTTTTTGTCTCCTGTGACGGATTTGTGCTAATATTAATCTTTAGGTATATATTTCTTAGTAAGGGACTTTTTGTGGCTGGACATGGGGACACACAGACACACACAATTATGAACTCAGAGAATCCTTTAAAATGGTAACTGGCAGATATGAGACCTTTTGTCTGCAAATTCATTGTTCAGTAAAAGCTGGAAAAACATGTCATGGAATCAAAAGAATGGTTCATTGAAAACTAAAGTCACTTGTGTACACAAAAAAGATTGCTAGTCAAACAATAGACCATCTGTTTGATTACTCATGTTTTCGAATTGAAACTTCAAACAAAACACCCACTTGATTCTGGGTTTAAGTAGACAGATATTTAGTATATAGATGTGAAGTAACTTTAAAGAAATAGCAATGATGTCATGTCCTGTGGATAAGACATTTTCAGAGAACATACTACTGCAACAGAGACATTTTGAAACCAGAAGAAGGTGCTTCACCATCATGTAAATTACACAGGATTGAAATGCAGTAATAATCCTTTGGAGAAAGACAGTTGCTTATGTTCTCCTTATGAAAAGGAGGAAGACTGAAGCAGTGGCTTTGAATAAATGGCCACTTTCAACTCTCTCTTGAACAGACAGAGGACAGTTTTGCTGTGTCCAGTGAAACTGGTCACTTTTCGATTGAAAGAAAGGAAAATAAATCTTGCATAACCATTGTTAAATGGTTACTTTGTTCAACTCTCGCCGGGGTTTGTGAAATCATCGTGGAAGAAAACACAAGTTCTGAAACCGCTATGCAAGAGAGGTAAATCATTTATACGAAGAAAAAATTCTCTGACAACAACTCTACAAGAATTTTGTGAGTTAAGTAAGAAGCGCTAGTTATTAATAAAAATTATTGTTTTGAAGATAACATTGTCTTGGTGAATTTCTACTGCTGTACATCTAGTACGTGACCCCCTCTGTAGTTAAGGGAATGAAAACAAGAGAGCAGAGTGAAAGGTGGGATGAGAGAATTATACTTTTTCTTTCTACAAAAGAAGGATCTATCTTTCCGGTAAGTGATCACATCCCAATTCAGCTTAAAATATTTGGATCACTTTGAAAGGTTGGCTGAACAAATCAGCAGCGTATATGGTTTTAAAATGAATTTTAAAAATTTTAAATTTAGACATGCAGCACAGTAATAAAAGCCCTTTCTACCCAAGAGCCTGTGCTGCCCCCAATTGACCGACAACCCCAGTATGTTCTGAACAGTGGGAGGAAACTGGAGCACCCAGAGGAAAAGCACCCAGACATGGGGAGAACGATTAAACTTCTTACAGACAGTGCCAGATTCAAACAAGATTCACTGGTGCTGTAACAGAGTTGCGCTAACCACTACTCTATCCGTGCCGCCCTTCTTAACCATCCTTAAGTGATAAATGCAGCAATTGCAATCGTAACGTAAAGCCATCAAATCGTGTTTCGAAAGGGTATGACAACCAAGAATCCACTCACTTCCAAGATGAAAAATTCCAAAAGGCCTCCATACATTTACCAAATGCAGGAGCTGGGACTCAGCAAGTGATGGGATACTCCTGGATTGACGAGTTGACCAGCAACCAAGAAAAAAGGGAAGCTCAAGTGAAGCGGCCACTCTGGAATGGCCCAGTGTAGAAGTGGGACAATGAATGACCAGGACTGGCATTGGTGGGGGGGGGTTTGGGAGAGGGCTGGACCCCAGGGCCAGGTGGGGTTGGGAATGGGGGGGGATTAGTGTTCCAATGCATTCTAAATTGGCTGGGTGAGCACCCAGACGTCATGGTCCGTGTAGGGACCAGTGGTGTAGGTTGAAAGGGTGACAAGGTCCTGCAAAGTGAGTTCAGGGAGTTAGGTGTGAAGTTGAAGAACAGGACCTCCAAGGTTGTGATCTCAGGATTGCTACCCATGCCATGTGCTAGTGAGGTTAGAAATGGCAGGAATAATGCAGCTTAATATGTGACTGAAGAGATGGTGCAGGAGAGAGGGCTTCAGCTTTCTGGATCATTGACCTCTCTTCCTGAGAAGGTTGGACCTATACCAGAGGGACAGTTTGCATCTGAACTGAAGGGGGACTAATATCCATGTGGCAAGTTTGCTTGTGCTGCTCTGGGTGTTTAAACAGGGGACTGGGAAACAGATTTCCAGAGCAGGTAGTGGAATGGAGAGGGGAAAAGTTGTTATTAAGCCTGCAAAAACAGAAATAGACAGGTTGTGCGTGGTGGGAATAATGTTCTGAGCTGCATTTATTTCAATGCAAGGAGTACTGTAGGAGAGACAGATGAGCTTAAAGCAGCCATTCTCATTTATTGTTGGCTATGGTCCCTTTAGGACTCTGTTTATGGGCCCCCTTCTCCACGAAGCAGTCAAGTTTAGTTGGTTTCTTCCATACTTCTCTCCTACCATGAATATGAAAACAACATAAAATATATTTTATGATTTCAGTCATGGTGTCCCTGTTGATAATAGCTGGCTTAGAGCATGCGGAATGATGACCTTGTTGCCGTTAGATGGCTGCAGGAGGGACAGGTCTGGGAGATCAATGTTCCAGGGTTCCATAAGACCACAGACATAGGAGCAGATATAGGCTATTCAGCCCATCGAGTCTGCCCCACCATTTAATCATGAGCTGATCCATTATCCCACTCAGCCCTACTGCCCTGCATTATCCCCATAACCTTTGATACCCTGGCTAATTAAGAACTTATCAACCTCTGACTTAAATACACCCAATGACCCGGCCTCCACAACCACCTGTGGTAAAAAAAATTCCACAGATTCACCACCCTCTGACTGAAGAAATTCCTCCACATCTCTGTTCTAAACAGACACACTTCAATCCTGAAGTTGTGCCCTCTTGTCCTAGACTCTCCCACTCTGGGGAACAACATCTACTCTGTCCACACCTTCCATTGTTTTTGACAAGATACAGAAGGTTGGATGAAAATAGGAGGGGTGCACTCCAAAAGGGCAGTATCAGACAAGCAAGACAGAGAGTTCATCAACTGGAGCAATATGGTTGCAACTGAGGAATGAGAAAGGGATAACTTTATTGTACATTAATGTTAAATAATGCATTGTATAACAGACCACCCATAAGTCCTTGTATCCTTTTATTGTTCTCCAAAATTGTCCAGAACTTCACCAACGATTGTGTCATGTGGAAACTTATCTACCCTACCTTTTCATCCAAGTCATTTATATAAATCACAAACAACAATGGGTCCCCACACCGATCCCTGTGGAACACCACTGGACATGGACCTCTAGCCAGAATAACACCTTTCCACCACTACCCTTGGCCTTTGGTGGACCAGCCAATTCGGAATCTAAACTATCAATTCACCGTAAATCCCATACGTCAGTACCTTCTGGATCAGCCTCCCTTGAGGAACCTTGTCAATGCCTTACTGAAAGACAAGGTAGACCACTTCCCTACCCTCATCAACCATCTTTGTCACTCCTCAAAAAACTTATTGAATTTAGTAACCCTAACCTATTGCACAGCGAGAGCTTTCTGATTTCTTTTATACTTAGACGTACAGCACAGTACCAGGACCTTCCAGTCCACGAGCCCTTACCACCCAAGTACCCCAATTAACCTACAACCCCCGTATGTTTTTTGAGGGAGCACCCAGAGGAAACCCATGCAGGTCACAGGGAGAAGGTACAAACCCCTTCCAGTACTGGTCGTCAGCACTGTAACACTGTTGCACTAATCATACCATCCAATTTTATTTCAGGCCTAACTTTCACTATTTGAACAGTCATTTCCACTTACTACTTTGCATTTCCTTCTCTGACACTTAGATCTGTGGCACCCTTGCTCCATAGCATCTGATAACAAGACAAAGAATTGTGTTGATTTTCTGTTGACATGACATTTTTCTGTGCTGTAATGCTCTATGGTTCTACGAAACTAGCCGCATGGAATTTGAGATATTTTGAACTAGAGGCTGCGGGAGCGCCGGAGGTGAATCCATGGACACTCAGTAACTCTCTTTTGCTTCTCTTTCTCGTATTGTTTCGGGTGCAGGGCAATGTTCAATGTTCTTAGTTTGCCTTACGGCAGACAAAAGTTGAAGGAAATCCTATCGATTACATTTTAAAAGGAACCTTTGAGATTAACTTTAAAAACGTTCGCACCTTTTGTGGCGTAGGATTCGGCAATGATTCGGAGTCTGTAAACAGGCACTGCAACCAACTGCATCTTGTCCAGGATTACCTTGTCATACAGGGCAAGAGCTCGCATGTGGTCACCCTCCACGTAATAACTCTTGGCCAAGAGCATGTTGGCTTCTTGTGCAAAGTCTTGCTGAGAATAGAACAAGATACATGAAGGTGAGTAAACACCAGACCAGACCAGAGCAGAGACTCGCTCACAACACATCCCTTTTGCACTAGCGGGAGTAGTTTCATACACAGGTTCTCCCCAGGTTATGATTTCCCAACCTACGAACACCCCTTGCATGTAAATGAGTATTTGGGAGATGGACGAGGATGGATTTGCTGGCATCTTCTGCTGGGTGGGGACGGGGCTCATCCATGCACCTTTCCCCACCCCACCGCAATAATTGGGCACTGGGTGGAGCCGCGCAGAACTAGGACTCTGAGTCAGCGTGTCCCACTCGCTCTCCCATCACAGCCATTTCTTTCCCCCCTCTCCCACACATTGCTCTTCTTCATTTCCCGCTCAACGAGCAGCTCTCAGGAACCAGGGGACTTCCCGTGAATCTTTAACCATCAATGACGAGGTGGTGGTGATTCGCAACCTTGCACAACTACAGTTCAAATTGTGAAAGATTGTGCAATGCTGTTTGAAGATCTAAACTCAACAAAGGAATAACAACAAATTGCTGAGTCTGGATTGCTTACAATTTGGAGGGGAACTCGTAGGCTATTCCAGAAAGTGGCTCACGCCATCTTCTCATGGAGAAACAGCGAAATATGTCATGGTTTTTCCTTTAATCATAAAAGATGTCCTTCTCACTACTGTCGTATTGTATCCTAGTATATTTAATTCCCTTGTAGCATAATACATACTGCACCCTCCATAATGTTGGGGTCAAGACATTTTTTTTTCCTTTATTTGCCCCTGTGCTCCAGAGCTTTAAATTTGTAATCAAACAATTCACATGTAATTAAAGTGAACATTCCAGATTTGAATCAAGGTTATTTGTGTACATTTTGGTTTGACCATGTAGAAATTAGCATCAATTAACAATGTACTGCTTTATGGTGATGTATCATAGATTCTCAATATAGGGCCCCCACCCCAAGTTGTGACTGGTCCTTTCTCTCTATGGATGCAGCCTGACCTGCTGAGTCCCTCCACAGCAACATGGCACTTTAAACATTGTCACAAGACGGCACCATACTCATGGGCTGCCTTGCAGTGCGACTATGCTCATTATGTCTCACCCAGCAGAGAAAGACACTCAACACATTAAAAAAAAATCAGTGCTGATTTTAAAATGGCTCAGGAAATAGGTCGCCCAGCCTAGGGATTGAGAAAATACCATTTTACACAAGTGCAATACTGATTTACAAACCAAACCAAAAGACATCAGTACACAAGGTACAAACCACACCTGACCTGTGCAGAGAAGTGCTCATACCACATTGCATTAACACTGGCTGGAGCACAACAAGCCTCTTACCTTCAGGTTACCCCTGTCCAATGCAGCAGTCAGGTGCTTCTTCACTTCAATCAGCTTCAACTTGCCGTCCGGAGGACTAGCCTCTGGTTTGACAGGGTTATCCTTCACATATTGCTCCAGTTTTGATTCTCCAAGTAGCAGCTCCGCCAAGTCATCTGGCAAAGAGCAGAGGCAGAAAAGAGTCTTAAAGAAAGAACAACGACAATCTGCATCCTCAGGAGATCGGGGACACTAACAAAGTTCCCTTTGAGGTACTGCTGTAATTGCATGTTAATAATTATGCAGATAAAAATTATTGCTTTTACCCTGCACTAACTTGTGCTGATGTACAGTAAAACCCGTTATCCGGAATTCAAGTAACCAGCAAAAAACTGAGGAAAATAAATAAATAGAATCAATAAGAATAAACAAAAAGTTAAAATTGTAGAAGTAAATGATCTCTGAAGTAACAGAGATGGTGAAGATGGGAGCAAATATTCAGCCAGAAAATGCCTTGGTCAGGCTTTGCACGTAGCAGCTGTTTGAATAAAGTTGGGTGAAACAGCAATGGCGTCGCCAAGGATGAAGAGCTGTTTGATACAGTTCCCCATTGGGGTGACTCTCTTACATTGTCTCCCTATCCCTGCCTAGTAAGAATCTGTATCTTTAATTAGTAAGGCCTGATCTGTAAACTTGGGGCAGGGGTGGGTTAATTATCTATAATGTCATTGTTTGCCTTTCGGGCGACTCTGTGGAGGGGAGGTGGCTGAAAATAAAGCAAAATGCTTTAAAGTTTATATATTCATGAAAGTGAAGTTTGTTCAGTGTAAGTACAGTATAGTATTTTTATCTTTTAAACTGTTTATTCTCAAAGCAGGTGTCTTAGTTAGGCCTTGTAAGAGTGAGAGTCAAGCAACCAGAAAATTCGCTATCCCCGTAGATGCCAGATACCAGGGGTTTTAACTGTATGAGGTATGGGATGACCAGCTGGGCAGCTCACAAAATAACCTCTTTCAGTACCGTGACAATAAACTTGAACTTGAAAGGGAGCCCAGGCCTGCTGATCCCTCATTCCATCAGTTTGAAGTGCATTCATTTGATGAATTGAAACATAAAATATACTGAGTAAAAAGACAGAGATGGTGGAGGAACTCAGCCAATCTCACAGCATCCACAGGAGGTGAAGATATAAAGTATAACTGTTGCTTCTTCAAAGTGGGGCTGCGAGAGGAACGCTGCGAGATCGACTGAGCTCCTCCGGCACTTTTCTTTCATGTTTTTACTCCAATCACAGTGTCTGCAGTCTTTCATGTTTCCATCCGATTTTCCTTCCCAATCTTGGTTCCCATTGGCCGGAAGGCTGCCGCTGTGACGAGGATGATAACAGCACAGTAGGAACAAAAGATCCCGTACATTAATATTTCACCGTGCTGTAGTAGGTGACAGGGGCCAAATCCCCTCAGCTGTGCTCTCATCTCAGAAGCAACATCTCCAAGCGCATACTCTCACAGATGGCATTATTCTTTGTGGGAGCTTTCTGTGCAGACACCAGAGATCATTGTAGGAAATCTCCATATTGGAAACTACACAATGCCCTGATTTATAAAATGGCCTTAAATAACCTAACTTTATTTCCTTCTATCCACAGGAATGAGTGAAAAGGATTATTTTTTTCAAAAATAAATTTTAATCTTGTTATGATATACATAATTGGGAGGAGACATTATCTCCATTCAACATATCAAACAATTCAATGCATTCAATTAGAATGTAGATCAGATACTATTTATTGCCATGTAATAAAACAAAAATGTAATATTACACAAAAAGATTCGCCATGAGCATTACCCGACGCTTCTTCCAGTCAGATAAAGAGAAGCACCGTGTGTCCGTGGATTCGCCCCCAGTGCTCTAGTTGCAGCCACACAAGACTCCGGTTCAGATCAAACCATCGGCATCCGAGCCCAGATCTAAACCTCCAACATGATGAAGAAACCTTCAGTGCCCAGTGTCCTTTGCAAGCCCTCACTGGCCTTAGCACCCTATTAAATCCTGGCTCCAATACCTGGTTCTCATGAGCCAGTCTCCAGCAGCCGCAGCCTGTGTGGGTTCGTCGCCCACGTCACTAACAGCTCGCTGTCTGTGTGAGTCCTTCAGCTACAGCACCCCTTGCTGGTCCACCACCATGGTCACCGACCTTAGGGTCGTCTCCTCTGCTTCTCCCTCTCAATAGGTCCTTTCAAACTGCCATGTAAAATGGGGTTAAACAGGCAATTTGCACGGTTAGTGCCCCAGTTATGAGGCAGTGTGAAAGGGCCCAACTGGGTTCCTGACCTACCTCAGAGACAGTCAGGGAACCCAGTTAAAACTTACCTAGGTCTCATCCACGGCCAATTTGAAAAGGAAAATGGCCAACCTGCTTATTCCGGTGACATCAGTGCTTGTGTGCATGCATGCGTGTGTCACCGGGCAGCTAATATTTGAAAATACGGCAGTACTTCCAGTGAGTGCGTGACGTGTCATTGCGGGGGCAGGATGGGTCGACCCTCCTGCAATTTGAAAGGCTTCCAGCACCTTTGCCCCAGTAATTGCACCTGAGTCCCAGGAGGGCTGCTCAGGTGCTGCAGTTTGAAAGGGGCTAACAAGGGTGTTCTCCCTATTACTGGTGCCCTGCACCAGTCCACTGCTCTCCCGGAGTCTGCAACTCCTCATTGTCCAGACAACGCAGTCTCAGGATTTTAAAATAAAACACCGTCAGTGCCATTTAAAGCCTCTAATATATTGTTATCACCAATGTTTCATCCAAGTTCATGTTTATAATCATCTGTCTGATAAGCGTATACAGAGCCGTTGTCATACCCACACTCCTGTTCGGCTCCGAATCATGGGTCCTCTACCGGCATCACCTACGGCTCCTAGAACGCTTCCACCAGCGTTATCTCCGCTCCATCCTCAACATCCATTGGAGCGCTTTCATCCCTAACGTCGAAGTACTCGAGATGGCAGAGGTCGACAGCATCGAGTCCACGCTGCTGAAGATCCAGCTGCGCTGGATGGGTCACGTCTCCAGAATGGAGGACCATCGCCTTCCCAAGATCGTGTTCTATGGCGAGCTCTCCACTGGCCACCGAGACAGAGGTGCACCAAAGAAGAGGTACAAGGACTGCTTCAAGAAATCTCTTGGTGCCTGCCACACTGACCACCGCCAGTGGGCTGATCTCGCCTCAAACCGTGCATCTTGGCGCCTCACAGTTCGGCGGGCAGCAACCTCCTTTGAAGAAGACCGCAGAGCCCACCTCACTGACAAAAGGCAAAGGAGGAAAAACCCAACACCCAACCCCAACCAACCAATTTTCCCCTGCAACCGCTGCAACCGTGTCTGCCTGTCCCGCATCGGACTTGTCAGCCACAAACGAGCCTGCAGCTGACGTGGATATTTACCCCTCCATAAATCTTCGTCCGCGAAGCCAAACCAAAGAAAGAGAAGAACATATATAACTAAGCACAAAACAGTCACACACACGCATATACACAATACACAGCACATACATGAAGATACAATTCAAAATAAATAAATAAAGATTCTGCAGCAATGAGGCCAGACCCATCCTTCGAAGCACTGGAGACAAGTGGAACCTGAGTTCAAAGCAGTAAGAATTTTAGATTGTGTTATTGAAAGTCCAGGGACAATGGATGTTTACTTAGAAGCATCTGTGTGTACACACAGCCACAGAGCATTTTCTCGTTATGAAGAAAGACAAAGAGAAAATGGCGAATGTAAAAAAAACCATGAAAAGTTTTAATAAACAAAAAATTAAAAAAATCGCCATTTTCAGTAACTCAGAAATAAAATAGTAAAGAATAAAATCATATTATTAGTATAGATTAATATAAAATTAAACATACACTTATATATTTTTTAAAAAATTCTCACAGAGGAGAAAGAAAATATATAAAAATGTGTTAAAGATGAACAGGATAATTAGAGCTATAATGATCTATTACTTTTCGAATGGTCAGAAATCAGAATCTGACCATTAACCTGAAAAAGACCGATATCTACCGCATTTTTTAATCGGTCACTCGGGCTGAGAGGTCGCGCTAGACGGGAAATTAGCCGACAGGTAGTTCCGTGCTGCAGACACGGAGTCGAATATTTGACGAGCTTGGTTCTCCGGAGAAATCCTGAGCCTCGCAGGATACAGGAGCGCAGGTTTCAGTTTCTTCTCAAAACATTCGGACATCAGATCTTTAAACAGTCTTCGAGCCCGTACTACCTCCGGACTAAAATCTTCATAGGCTCATAGACTAAAGCCACAAACAGTCACATTTCCAAGTCTTCTGGCTGTATGAATCAATCTATCCTTTGTACTCACATAATGCATACGGACCATCACCACTCTGGGTTTGGAAGCTTCAGCATTTCGGTTCCAGATACGATGTACTCTATCGAGTAGCGGTGGATCAGCAGGGAATTCGGATGGGTATGCTTCTTTTAAAAGCTCAGCAAAAAACGTCAGGAGATCTCCTTTCTCAATGCCTTCAGGAATTCCAACCAAACGAATATTTTGTCTTCTGGAACGGTTCTCTGAATCAATGCTTTTCAGCTGGAGCACTTCTAGCTGTTTAATTGCTTTGGAAAGTTTCTGTTCGACCTCAGTCAGTCTAATCTCTTTTTGTTGAACTTCAGTTTGAAGAGCTGCAATTAAGGTATGTTGTTTTTTGGTTTCAACTTCTGAGGCAATTAAAGCTGTACGAAGTTCAGCTAGGTCTTTTTTGCGACAAACATCTTTGAATTCATCACGAAAGAATTTTAAAAAGTCAGTGAAGGTCATCTCACTTAGTTTAATGTCTGGTTGTTTCTTCTCTCGGCCATCACCTTCTTCTGCCCGGGTTTTAGCTCGTGTAGCTTTTCCTTCAGTCATTTCTTCAAAATTTTCAGACTCAAGTATAATTAGAGAAATAATAAAGATCTTTCTGACTTCTGTGAAGTTAGTTCAAAGGTGGATACAGGTTAAAAATAGTATATTTTATGGAGCAAAAACCAAAACGTGTTCACTCCATGAGCGCCACCTGGAGACTCCTCGTTAACTTTTGAAAGTGTTGGAACTTCATACACTCAGAGTCCCACCTGTATAATCTATATAAACAAGCAGGAGGTCATCTGCCATGATTCGTGGATTTGGAGAAATGAAACTGAACCAATGTTTGATCAAAGCAGTCATATGATTACAGACACTTGAAGGAGGCATCTTTAATATTGAACCATGCTTCATTTGCAGTCAGAGATGCAGAAACCTTCAGTGAAAGCGGTACTGTTGTGCATTCTTCCTTTGACAGGGAAGAGACAGAGAATCAGCATGGCTTTAGGAAAGGATGGCCACTCGACTGCTTCTCTTGGTCAAGAAAGAGCAGTGCCACGGTCATTATTTTTAATGGTTACTTTTGTCTGGGTTTGTGAAATCATCCTGTGAAATACAATTTCCACAATCTGCACACAGTGTGGATGAACAGAGGGAACTTGGGGTTCAAATCCCTACATCCCTCAAATGGAAAAAAAAAGTCATTTGTATGAAGAAATATTTCTCTGAAAGCAAATGGACAAGAATTTGTGAGTTTGAGAACTTTTGAACAGCAGTTTAAAAACTCTGAGAGGAGAAGGGAAGGGGGTGGAGAACTAAGGGAAAGAAGATAAAGGGAAGGGAGGGAAAACGGAGAGTAGGTTAGCAAAGCCGGTGAAGTTGATGTTAATACCTTAGGGGTGGAGCATTATTCCTAAAGGTTGTCATAGGTAACAAAAGGATAACACAGGGTGCAAAGTTTTGCTGAAAAGTGGCAGGTGGAGTTCAATCCAGATATGTGTGAGGTGATGGAAAGACAACCAGAAGGATAAGTACAGGGTTAAAGGCCAGTTATTTAAGAGTGTGGATGAACAGAGGGAACTTGGGGTTCAAATCCCTACATCCCTCAAAGTCACCATACAGGTTGATAGGAGAGTTAAGAAGGTCTATGGGATGCTGGGATTCGTTAATAGGGGGATTGAGTTCAGGAGTCGAGAGGTCACGTTACAACTCTACAAATCTCTAATTCTGATCACCTCATTATAGGAAGGATGTGGAAGCTGTGAAAAGGGAGCAGAGGAGATTTACCAGGATGTTGCCTGGATTGGAGAATGTGTCTTATGAGGCAGGGTTCACAGAGCTGGGACTTTTCTCTTTGGAGTGAAGAAGGATGAGAGGAGATTTAATAGAGGTCTACAAGATTATGAGAGGCATAGAGTGGACAGCCAGCACCTGTTTCCCAGGACAGGATGAGCAAACACCAGAGGACTCGAGTACAAATTGAAGGGAGGGAAGTTTAGGAGAGATAACAGGGGTAAATTTTAAACACAGAGTAAAGGGTACTTGGAATGCCTTGCTGGGGTTGGTGGTGGTGGATGGAACATTAAGGGCAAGTGTATGAATGGAAGAAAAATAGAGTTACAGGGTAGGGAGGGTTTAGTACTTTTTTTTAAGCAATAGAGGTGTCTGAACAACATCAAAGCCTTGAAGGGCTGAACTGAGCTGTAGTGTTCTATTCTACATGCCTCCAATTCAACCATGTTAAGCACTTTTCTGCAAATATCCAAGGCTAAAGCAAGACAAAACAATGATAAAGAACTTCTCAGGCTGGGTTCAAATTGACAGTGGTCAAACCAATTTTTAAATATTAGTGCAGAATCAGAATCAAGATTTATCAACTTTAGGCTCCTCTACCATTTTTCCCGATGGTAGCAGAGTGAAGATAGCATGACCTGGGTGATGGGGGTCTTTGAAGAGAGAGGCTGCATTTTTTTAAGACACTGCCTCTTGTAAATGTCCTGGGGATAGGGACAATGAGGAGCAAGCGGGGAAAGGGGGA